>NC_046185.1:110310202-110586608 GCF_011004875.1 Balearica regulorum gibbericeps | reverse complement strand
CCGCTTGTTGTCAGGGCTCCTCTGCTCCATTTTGGCTGGGTCACTGCCTGCTGCTCACGCCTGCCCCACGAAGATGGCCTCTCGTGCCCTGCAGCTGGGGGGAGGCAGGCTTTTTTTGCCCCCGGTGGGCTAGCAAGCGTCGCCGGGGGGGTTTTGCCTGCCTCTGCAGCACTGAGCAGCGGCCCCTTGCCAGGCCTGCTTTGGGCCCCTTTGGCCAGGTGCCTGCTGCTCATGCTCCACGAAGGTGGCCCTCGTGCCCCGCGTCCGGGGAGAGGAAGCTTTCTAGACTCCCCGGGCGGGCCCCAAGGGAGGCCCGCGGGGCTGTCTTCTTGTCCTCTGTGGCACTGAGCACAGCCCCTTGTCAGGGCTCCATTTCCCCAGGGCTTCTTGCTTGGGCAAAACAGCCGGCGCTTGGAAGGGCTCCAGCCTTGCTGCAGCAATAGACGCGCAGGGCAGGCACGAGAGCGCTTTTCCCGCAGCGCTGGCCGAGAAGCGCAGTGGCGGAGCAAGTTTTGGAAGGCCAAAAGGATGCTTATCATCGGCCTTCTTCTTCTTCTTCTTCTTCTTGTTCTTCTTGTTCTTGTTCTTCTTGTTCTTTGTTTGTGTGTGGTGGGTACCGCTGCTCCTAGGTCAAGTTCTCCGTCTTGGGAGAGGACCCGGGACTGCTTGGCCTGTATTCCTGCTGCTGCTTTCTGTGGCTCTGTGGCTTTCCTTTGTCATAACATAACATGAAAGACCGTAAGATACCAAAGTATAATGAAAGATGACATACCAGAACATACTACAAAATAACACAACCAAACACAACAGAACCATAACCATAACATAACCGCAACCATAACATAAAAAAACGCGATAAAAGAAACACTCCGTAACATTACACAAAGTTACATTAAAAAACCCAACATAAAACATAGGACAAGAAAACCCCAAAACTTCAGAAGAGAAGAGAAGAGAAGAGAAGAGAAGAGAAGGAAAGGTAATAGGAAAGGAAAAAGGAAAGGAAGAGATTGAAAGCAAAGCAAAGGAAAGCAAAGGAAAGCAAAGGAAAGCAAGGAAAATCAAAGAAAAAGAAAGGAAAATAAAGGGGAAAAAAGAAAACAAAAGCAAAGTAAGTAAAAGAAAAGGAAACTAAAGGACAAGAAAAGAAAAGAGAAAAAAGAAAAAAGCCAAGAAAAGAAAAGAAGAAAAATGAAAATAAAAAGGAAAGGAAAGGAAAAAATAACAGAAAAGAAAAGGAAGAGAAGAATAGAGAAGAAAAGAGGTGAAAAGAGAAGAGAAGAAAGAGAAGAGAAGAAAAGGAAAGAGAAAAGAAAAGAAAGGAATTCTCTTACATGTAAAGTAACATAAGAGAAGATATCATTACAAGCTATAAAACAACCTAAAAGAAACAGCTAACGAAGAGAATAGAACATAAAAGCAAAGAAAAGCCATGAAAAGTCAAGAAAAGAGAAAAGAATTGAAAAGGATTCAGAAAAAACCGATAGCATCATGTAAAGTAATGTAACATAGAATAACAGAAAAAGCAAAGCAGAGCAAAGCAAAGCAAGAGAAATAAGAAGACAAATCGCTTCCATAAAAATACATACCATACCATAGCATAGCATACCATAGCATACCACCGCATTACATTATATTATAATAAAATACATAAGCAAATGAAACATAAAATATAGTATAATATAAGACAACAAACGAGAAGAGAAGAGAATGAAAGGAATGACAGGAAAGAAAAGAAAAAAGAACCAAAAAGAAAAGAAAAGAATTCTCTTTTGTATAAAGTAACATAAGAGAAGATACCATGCCATGCCATTCCAAACCATACCAGTCCATACCATACCAAAGGAAAGGAAAGGTATAGACTCAAAGTAAAGGAAAAGCAAAGCAGAGAAGAGAAGAGAAAAGAGAAAATTATTCAGAATTATTACATAATATTACATAATCTAAAATAACGTAAAATCAACAAGATATCCTAATGAACAGAACAGAATGGAAAAAGAAAAAAGAAAAAGCAAAGCAGAGAAGAAAAGGATTCAGAAAAATAACACAGCATCATGTAAAGTAATGTAACATAGAATAACAGCAAAAGCAAAGGAAAGCAAAGCAAAGAGAAAAATAATAGACAAGACAAATGGATTCCATAAACGTACGTAACGTAACATAACATAACATAACATAACATAACATAACATAACATAACATAACATAACATATATATTACATGTAACATGACAGATCATAACATAACATAACAGGGCATAACATTACATCACATAATATAGCATGACATGACATGAGATGACATCTCGTAACATAACATAAAATTTCATAACAATAAAATAGAAAAGAATTTAAATAAATAAACTAGAATAAAGACAACTGTGATTTGTGATCTTGAAAGTGTTTTTGAAAATGATAGACCAGACCAGAGCAGACCTACAACGACCATCTCGTCCAAGTGCCTGAGCACTTCAGGGCTGACCAAAGTCCAAGCATGGCACTAAGGGCGCTGTGCAAATGCCTCTGCAACACTGGCCGGCGTGGGGCATGGAGCACCCCGCTCGGAAGCCTGTTCCAGGGTTTGGCAACCCCCTTGGGAAAGAAATGCTTCCGCGTGTCATCTCCGACCCTCCCCTGACGGTCGCAGCTCGGAGCCATTCCCCCGCGCCCCGGCCCTGGGTCCCAGGGAGAAGAGAGCAGCACCTCCATCTGCGCTTCCCCTCCGCAGGAAGCTGGAGAGAGCAGCGAGGTCGCCCTGCAGCCCCCTTCTCTCCAAACTAGACAAGCCCAGAGTCCTCAGCTGCTCCTCAGAGGACATGCCTGCCAGCCCCTTTGCCACCTTGCTTTGGTGGCCGCCTCGAGACGCTTTCAAGTACCTCCACATCCTTTTGAAAGGCTGGGGCCCAATTTACGGGATTGCATTCCTGCACTGTGATCCGCGCCCCCCCGCCCCGCCCAAGTAGGGGAACGCGATTAGTGGAGCTCTAGTGAGTTCTTTCAGGATGTGCTGTTCCCACCTGCATTTGCCTTGTCGGGCCCTTTGCAAAGAGGAAAGCATGGCCGCCAAATGCACGGGCTACCGGTTCCTTTTCCAGTGGAGCTCAAAACATGGCTGGCAGCTCACAAATGCCACGGGCTTGGAAATCCTCGCGACTTCAAGCCTGTCTTTTTTGCTACGCGCCCTCTGGGCAGGGGGCCCTCCTGGCCCGTGGAATTTGTCTCTAGCCTCCCTCTGCCTGCTGAGCCTTCAGAGCCATGGGCAAGGACACGGGCAAGGGCCTGTCTGGTCACACGGAGCTTGCCCCACAATCTGGAGCTTCGTTCACTGAAGAGACAGAGTCTGGCAGCTTTCTGCACTCCTTGCACCAGTTTTGCAAACTAAGGACCAAGCGTGTGCTGGGAGATTGTTGTTCCTAGCTTCATTTATTAATGAAAAAACCCAAAGAATGAAGTTCCTCTCTATCTGAGTGACGTCGTCAGTGATTTCATCACGCCGACATTCTGCGGTAATTTCCAGCGGGCGTCTAAGAAGGAAGCTCTTCAGTCCTCCTTTGCAGCTCTCTTGCAGGCACGTAGGGACTCGCAAAGAGAGGCGGTTGGCCTTTAGTGTCGGATGGCCGCCTGGCATACCCCCCAGAGACAGCCCTGGGCTTGTCCTTGGGAGCCGAGTGGCTGGGGGGGCGTCAGGGACGCCCAGCAGCTGTGCCTGCTGCATGGCCACCAAGGGCAGGGACAGCCCCTGGGCCTCCTGGGCACGGGGACTGCCTTGGGGCCAGCAATCCAAAGGCCGGTCTTCCTTCCTCCCTCCCTCCCTCCCTTCCTTCCTTCCTTCCTTCCTTCCTTCGTCTTTGTTTTCCTTCCTTCCTTCCTTCCTTCCTTCCTTCCTCCAAAGGATGCTGGGCAGAGGGGCAGTGGGCGGGGCTGCGCCTGAGGGGCCCCGTCACCCCCATGTCACAGTGCCGCCACCATGGCAACGCAGCAGTCACAATGCCCCGCGCGGCAGGATCCAAGGGAGCATCCTCCCGTGCGCCACTGCCAGAGCTGGCCTGGGGACAGGCCAGAGCCCTCCGAGAGGGGGTCCTTAAGGAGCCGGTGGGATTGCTTGGAGGGGGCTGGGCGAGGACCACCCTGCAGGGGCAGGACGAGGCTGATGGAGGTTCCTGAGGAGCGCTGCAGAGCTGGCCGTCCTCATCCCCTGCGGAGCCAGGGGCAGCAGCAAGTAAAGAAATGGGATGCAGAGATGTTGCCAGGGGTCCCAGAGCAGGTGCGGGAGGGCTTCTTGTTCCCAGAGGAGATCAGGCCAGGGGCCTTCTGCCCCTCAGATGGCTCCAGGCTAGGGCCGAGAATTAGGGCTTGGGCATCTAGCTCCTGGGAGGCGTGGCCAGCCTACCTGTGGGAGGAGGAGGAGGAGGAGGCCGGTCTTGCTCAGGTGCTCAGGGAATAGCCGATCGCCAGCGCCGCTGGGGTCAGGAAGGAATTTTCCCCCGGGGCAGATTGGCACTGGTCCCCGGGGGTTTTTTGCCTTCCTCTGCAGCACTGCGCAGGACCGCTTGTTGTCAGGGCTCCTCTGCTCCATTTTGGCTGGGTCACTGCCTGCTGCTCACGCCTGCCCCACGAAGATGGCCTCTCGTGCCCTGCAGCTGGGGGGAGGCAGGCTTTTTTTGCCCCCGGTGGGCTAGCAAGCGTCGCCGGGGGGGGGTTTGCCTGCCTCTGCAGCACTGAGCAGCGGCCCCTTGCCAGGCCTGCTTTGGGCCCCTTTGGCCAGGTGCCTGCTGCTCATGCTCCACGAAGGTGGCCCTCGTGCCCCGCGTCCGGGGAGAGGAAGCTTTCTAGACTCCCCGGGCGGGCCCCAAGGGAGGCCCGCGGGGCTGTCTTCTTGTCCTCTGTGGCACTGAGCACAGCCCCTTGTCAGGGCTCCATTTCCCCAGGGCTTCTTGCTTGGGCAAAACAGCCGGCGCTTGGAAGGGCTCCAGCCTTGCTGCAGCAATAGACGCGCAGGGCAGGCACGAGAGCGCTTTTCCCGCAGCGCTGGCCGAGAAGCGCAGTGGCGGAGCAAGTTTTGGAAGGCCAAAAGGATGCTTATCATCGGCCTTCTTCTTCTTCTTCTTCTTGTTCTTCTTGTTCTTGTTCTTCTTGTTCTTTGTTTGTGTGTGGTGGGTACCGCTGCTCCTAGGTCAAGTTCTCCGTCTTGGGAGAGGACCCGGGACTGCTTGGCCTGTATTCCTGCTGCTGCTTTCTGTGGCTCTGTGGCTTTCCTTTGTCATAACATAACATGAAAGACCGTAAGATACCAAAGTATAATGAAAGATGACATACCAGAACATACTACAAAATAACACAACCAAACACAACAGAACCATAACCATAACATAACCGCAACCATAACATAAAAAACGCGATAAAAGAAACACTCCGTAACATTACACAAAGTTACATTAAAAAACCCAACATAAAACATAGGACAAGAAAACCCCAAAACTTCAGAAGAGAAGAGAAGAGAAGGAAAGGTAATAGGAAAGGAAAAAGGAAAGGAAGAGATTGAAAGCAAAGCAAAGGAAAGCAAAGGAAAGCAAAGGAAAGCAAGGAAAATCAAAGAAAAAGAAAGGAAAATAAAGGGGAAAAAAGAAAACAAAAGCAAAGTAAGTAAAAGAAAAGGAAACTAAAGGACAAGAAAAGAAAAGAGAAAAAAGAAAAAAGCCAAGAAAAGAAAAGAAGAAAAATGAAAATAAAAAGGAAAGGAAAGGAAAAAATAACAGAAAAGAAAAGGAAGAGAAGAATAGAGAAGAAAAGAGGTGAAAAGAGAAGAGAAGAAAGAGAAGAGAAGAAAAGAAAAGAGAAAAGAAAAGAAAGGAATTCTCTTACATGTAAAGTAACATAAGAGAAGATATCATTACAAGCTATAAAACAACCTAAAAGAAACAGCTAACGAAGAGAATAGAACATAAAAGCAAAGAAAAGCCATGAAAAGTCAAGAAAAGAGAAAAGAATTGAAAAGGATTCAGAAAAAACCGATAGCATCATGTAAAGTAATGTAACATAGAATAACAGAAAAAGCAAAGCAGAGCAAAGCAAAGCAAGAGAAATAAGAAGACAAATCGCTTCCATAAAAATACATACCATAGCATAGCATAGCATACCATATCATACCACCGCATTACATTATATTATAATAAAATACATAAGCAAATGAAACATAAAATATAGTATAATATAAGACAACAAACGAGAAGAGAAGAGAATGAAAGGAATGACAGGAAAGAAAAGAAAAAAGAACCAAAAAGAAAAGAAAAGAATTCTCTTTTGTATAAAGTAACATAAGAGAAGATACCATGCCATGCCATTCCAAACCATACCAGTCCATACCATACCAAAGGAAAGGAAAGGTATAGACTCAAAGTAAAGGAAGAGCAAAGCAGAGAAGAGAAGAGAAAAGAGAAAATTATTCAGAATTATTACATAATATTACATAATCTAAAATAACGTAAAATCAACAAGATATCCTAATGAACAGAACAGAATGGAAAAAGAAAAAAGAAAAAGCAAAGCAGAGAAGAAAAGGATTCAGAAAAATAACACAGCATCATGTAAAGTAATGTAACATAGAATAACAGCAAAAGCAAAGGAAAGCAAAGCAAAGAGAAAAACAATAGACAAGACAAATGGATTCCATAAACGTACGTAACGTAACATAACATAACATAACATAACATAACATAACATAACATAACATAACATAACATAACATATATATTACATGTAACATGACAGATCATAACATAACATAACAGGGCATAACATTACATCACATAATATAGCATGACATGACATGAGATGACATCTCGTAAGATAACATAAAATTTCATAACAATAAAATAGAAAAGAATTTAAATAAATAAACTAGAATAAAGACAACTGTGATTTGTGATCTTGAAAGTGTTTTTGAAAATGATAGACCAGACCAGAGCAGACCTACAACGACCATCTCGTCCAAGTGCCTGAGCACTTCAGGGCTGACCAAAGTCCAAGCATGGCACTAAGGGCGCTGTGCAAATGCCTCTGCAACACTGGCCGGCGTGGGGCATGGAGCACCCCGCTCGGAAGCCTGTTCCAGGGTTTGGCAACCCCCTTGGGAAAGAAATGCTTCCGCGTGTCATCTCCGACCCTCCCCTGACGGTCGCAGCTCGGAGCCATTCCCCCGCGCCCCGGCCCTGGGTCCCAGGGAGAAGAGAGCAGCACCTCCATCTGCGCTTCCCCTCCGCAGGAAGCTGGAGAGAGCAGCGAGGTCGCCCTGCAGCCCCCTTCTCTCCAAACTAGACAAGCCCAGAGTCCTCAGCTGCTCCTCAGAGGACATGCCTGCCAGCCCCTTTGCCACCTTGCTTTGGTGGCCGCCTCGAGACGCTTTCAAGTACCTCCACATCCTTTTGAAAGGCTGGGGCCCAATTTACGGGATTGCATTCCTGCACTGTGATCCGCGCCCCCCCGCCCCGCCCAAGTAGGGGAACGCGATTAGTGGAGCTCTAGTGAGTTCTTTCAGGATGTGCTGTTCCCACCTGCATTTGCCTTGTCGGGCCCTTTGCAAAGAGGAAAGCATGGCCGCCAAATGCACGGGCTACCGGTTCCTTTTCCAGTGGAGCTCAAAACATGGCTGGCAGCTCACAAATGCCACGGGCTTGGAAATCCTCGCGACTTCAAGCCTGTCTTTTTTGCTACGCGCCCTCTGGGCAGGGGGCCCTCCTGGCCCGTGGAATTTGTCTCTAGCCTCCCTCTGCCTGCTGAGCCTTCAGAGCCATGGGCAAGGACACGGGCAAGGGCCTGTCTGGTCACACGGAGCTTGCCCCACAATCTGGAGCTTCGTTCACTGAAGAGACAGAGTCTGGCAGCTTTCTGCACTCCTTGCACCAGTTTTGCAAACTAAGGACCAAGCGTGTGCTGGGAGATTGTTGTTCCTAGCTTCATTTATTAATGAAAAAACCCAAAGAATGAAGTTCCTCTCTATCTGAGTGACGTCGTCAGTGATTTCATCACGCCGACATTCTGCGGTAATTTCCAGCGGGCGTCTAAGAAGGAAGCTCTTCAGTCCTCCTTTGCAGCTCTCTTGCAGGCACGTAGGGACTCGCAAAGAGAGGCGGTTGGCCTTTAGTGTCGGATGGCCGCCTGGCATACCCCCCAGAGACAGCCCTGGGCTTGTCCTTGGGAGCCGAGTGGCTGGGGGGGGCGTCAGGGACGCCCAGCAGCTGTGCCTGCTGCATGGCCACCAAGGGCAGGGACAGCCCCTGGGCCTCCTGGGCACGGGGACTGCCTTGGGGCCAGCAATCCAAAGGCCGGTCTTCCTTCCTCCCTCCCTCCTTCCTTCCTTCCTTCCTTCCTTCCTTCCTTCCTTCCTTCGTCTTTGTTTTCCTTCCTTCCTTCCTTCCTTCCTTCCTTCCTCCAAAGGATGCTGGGCAGAGGGGCAGTGGGCGGGGCTGCGCCTGAGGGGCCCCGTCACCCCCATGTCACAGTGCCGCCACCATGGCAACGCAGCAGTCACAATGCCCCGCGCGGCAGGATCCAAGGGAGCATCCTCCCGTGCGCCACTGCCAGAGCTGGCCTGGGGACAGGCCAGAGCCCTCCGAGAGGGGGTCCTTAAGGAGCCGGTGGGATTGCTTGGAGGGGGCTGGGCGAGGACCACCCTGCAGGGGCAGGACGAGGCTGATGGAGGTTCCTGAGGAGCGCTGCAGAGCTGGCCGTCCTCATCCCCTGCGGAGCCAGGGGCAGCAGCAAGTAAAGAAATGGGATGCAGAGATGTTGCCAGGGGTCCCAGAGCAGGTGCGGGAGGGCTTCTTGTTCCCAGAGGAGATCAGGCCAGGGGCCTTCTGCCCCTCAGATGGCTCCAGGCTAGGGCCGAGAATTAGGGCTTGGGCATCTAGCTCCTGGGAGGCGTGGCCAGCCTACCTGTGGGAGGAGGAGGAGGAGGAGGCCGGTCTTGCTCAGGTGCTCAGGGAATAGCCGATCGCCAGCGCCGCTGGGGTCAGGAAGGAATTTTCCCCCGGGGCAGATTGGCACTGGTCCCCGGGGGTTTTTTGCCTTCCTCTGCAGCACTGCGCAGGACCGCTTGTTGTCAGGGCTCCTCTGCTCCATTTTGGCTGGGTCACTGCCTGCTGCTCACGCCTGCCCCACGAAGATGGCCTCTCGTGCCCTGCAGCTGGGGGGAGGCAGGCTTTTTTTGCCCCCGGTGGGCTAGCAAGCGTCGCCGGGGGGGGGGTTTGCCTGCCTCTGCAGCACTGAGCAGCGGCCCCTTGCCAGGCCTGCTTTGGGCCCCTTTGGCCAGGTGCCTGCTGCTCATGCTCCACGAAGGTGGCCCTCGTGCCCCGCGTCCGGGGAGAGGAAGCTTTCTAGACTCCCCGGGCGGGCCCCAAGGGAGGCCCGCGGGGCTGTCTTCTTGTCCTCTGTGGCACTGAGCACAGCCCCTTGTCAGGGCTCCATTTCCCCAGGGCTTCTTGCTTGGGCAAAACAGCCGGCGCTTGGAAGGGCTCCAGCCTTGCTGCAGCAATAGACGCGCAGGGCAGGCACGAGAGCGCTTTTCCCGCAGCGCTGGCCGAGAAGCGCAGTGGCGGAGCAAGTTTTGGAAGGCCAAAAGGATGCTTATCATCGGCCTTCTTCTTCTTCTTCTTCTTCTTGTTCTTCTTGTTCTTGTTCTTCTTGTTCTTTGTTTGTGTGTGGTGGGTACCGCTGCTCCTAGGTCAAGTTCTCCGTCTTGGGAGAGGACCCGGGACTGCTTGGCCTGTATTCCTGCTGCTGCTTTCTGTGGCTCTGTGGCTTTCCTTTGTCATAACATAACATGAAAGACCGTAAGATACCAAAGTATAATGAAAGATGACATACCAGAACATACTACAAAATAACACAACCAAACACAACAGAACCATAACCATAACATAACCGCAACCATAACATAAAAAACGCGATAAAAGAAACACTCCGTAACATTACACAAAGTTACATTAAAAAACCCAACATAAAACATAGGACAAGAAAACCCCAAAACTTCAGAAGAGAAGAGAAGAGAAGAGAAGGAAAGGTAATAGGAAAGGAAAAAGGAAAGGAAGAGATTGAAAGCAAAGCAAAGGAAAGCAAAGGAAAGCAAAGGAAAGCAAGGAAAATCAAAGACAAAGAAAGGAAAATAAAGGGGAAAAAAGAAAACAAAAGCAAAGTAAGTAAAAGAAAAGGAAACTAAAGGACAAGAAAAGAAAAGAGAAAAAAGAAAAAAGCCAAGAAAAGAAAAGAAGAAAAATGAAAATAAAAAGGAAAGGAAAGGAAAAAATAACAGAAAAGAAAAGGAAGAGAAGAATAGAGAAGAAAAGAGGTGAAAAGAGAAGAGAAGAAAGAGAAGAGAAGAAAAGGAAAGAGAAAAGAAAAGAAAGGAATTCTCTTACATGTAAAGTAACATAAGAGAAGATATCATTACAAGCTATAAAACAACCTAAAAGAAACAGCTAACGAAGAGAATAGAACATAAAAGCAAAGAAAAGCCATGAAAAGTCAAGAAAAGAGAAAAGAATTGAAAAGGATTCAGAAAAAACCGATAGCATCATGTAAAGTAATGTAACATAGAATAACAGAAAAAGCAAAGCAGAGCAAAGCAAAGCAAGAGAAATAAGAAGACAAATCGCTTCCATAAAAATACATACCATACCATACCATAGCATAGCATACCATATCATACCACCGCATTACATTATATTATAATAAAATACATAAGCAAATGAAACATAAAATATAGTATAATATAAGACAACAAACGAGAAGAGAAGAGAATGAAAGGAATGACAGGAAAGAAAAGAAAAAAGAACCAAAAAGAAAAGAAAAGAATTCTCTTTTGTATAAAGTAACATAAGAGAAGATACCATGCCATGCCATTCCAAACCATACCAGTCCATACCATACCAAAGGAAAGGAAAGGTATAGACTCAAAGTAAAGGAAGAGCAAAGCAGAGAAGAGAAGAGAAAAGAGAAAATGATTCAGAATTATTACATAATATTACATAATCTAAAATAACGTAAAATCAACAAGATATCCTAATGAACAGAACAGAATGGAAAAAGAAAAAAGAAAAAGCAAAGCAGAGAAGAAAAGGATTCAGAAAAATAACACAGCATCATGTAAAGTAATGTAACATAGAATAACAGCAAAAGCAAAGGAAAGCAAAGCAAAGAGAAAAATAATAGA
The DNA here is from genome assembly GCF_011004875.1 of Balearica regulorum gibbericeps. Lineage (NCBI taxonomy): Eukaryota > Metazoa > Chordata > Aves > Gruiformes > Gruidae > Balearica > Balearica regulorum. Next base: position 110,575,402 of record NC_046185.1, on the reverse strand, counting down.
CAAGACAAATGGATTCCATAAACGTACGTAACATAACATAACATAACATAACATAACATAACATAACATAACATAACATAACATAACATATATATTACATGTAACATGACAGATCATAACATAACATAACAGGGCATAACATTACATCACATAATATAGCATGACATGACATGAGATGACATCTCGTAAGATAACATAAAATTTCATAACAATAAAATAGAAAAGAATTTAAATAAATAAACTAGAATAAAGACAACTGTGATTTGTGATCTTGAAAGTGTTTTTGAAAATGATAGACCAGACCAGAGCAGACCTACAACGACCATCTCGTCCAAGTGCCTGAGCACTTCAGGGCTGACCAAAGTCCAAGCATGGCACTAAGGGCGCTGTGCAAATGCCTCTGCAACACTGGCCGGCGTGGGGCATGGAGCACCCCGCTCGGAAGCCTGTTCCAGGGTTTGGCAACCCCCTTGGGAAAGAAATGCTTCCGCGTGTCATCTCCGACCCTCCCCTGACGGTCGCAGCTCGGAGCCATTCCCCCGCGCCCCGGCCCTGGGTCCCAGGGAGAAGAGAGCAGCACCTCCATCTGCGCTTCCCCTCCGCAGGAAGCTGGAGAGAGCAGCGAGGTCGCCCTGCAGCCCCCTTCTCTCCAAACTAGACAAGCCCAGAGTCCTCAGCTGCTCCTCAGAGGACATGCCTGCCAGCCCCTTTGCCACCTTGCTTTGGTGGCCGCCTCGAGACGCTTTCAAGTACCTCCACATCCTTTTGAAAGGCTGGGGCCCAATTTACGGGATTGCATTCCTGCACTGTGATCCGCGCCCCCCTGCCCCGCCCAAGTAGGGGAACGCGATTAGTGGAGCTCTAGTGAGTTCTTTCAGGATGTGCTGTTCCCACCTGCATTTGCCTTGTCGGGCCCTTTGCAAAGAGGAAAGCATGGCCTTCAAATGCACGGGCTACCGGTTCCTTTTCCAGTGGAGCTCAAAACATGGCTGGCAGCTCACAAATGCCACGGGCTTGGAAATCCTCGCGACTTCAAGCCTGTCTTTTTTGCTACGCGCCCTCTGGGCAGGGGGCCCTCCTGGCCCGTGGAATTTGTCTCTAGCCTCCCTCTGCCTGCTGAGCCTTCAGAGCCATGGGCAAGGACACGGGCAAGGGCCTGTCTGGTCACACGGAGCTTGCCCCACAATCTGGAGCTTCGTTCACTGAAGAGACAGAGTCTGGCAGCTTCCTGCACTCCTTGCACCAGTTTTGCAAACTAAGGACCAAGCGTGTGCTGGGAGATTGTTGTTCCTAGCTTCATTTATTAATGAAAAAACCCAAAGAATGAAGTTCCTCTCTATCTGAGTGACGTCGTCAGTGATTTCATCACGCCGACATTCTGCGGTAATTTCCAGCGGGCGTCTAAGAAGGAAGCTCTTCAGTCCTCCTTTGCAGCTCTCTTGCAGGCACGTAGGGACTCGCAAAGAGAGGCGGTTGGCCTTTAGTGTCGGATGGCCGCCTGGCATACCCCCCAGAGACAGCCCTGGGCTTGTCCTTGGGAGCCGAGTGGCTGGGGGGGCGTCAGGGACGCCCAGCAGCTGTGCCTGCTGCATGGCCACCAAGGGCAGGGACAGCCCCTGGGCCTCCTGGGCACGGGGACTGCCTTGGGGCCAGCAATCCAAAGGCCGGTCTTCCTTCCTCCCTCCCTCCCTCCCTTCCTTCCTTCCTTCCTTCCTTCCTTCCTTCCTTCCTTCCTTCCTTCCTTCCTTCCTTCCTTCCTTCCTTCCTCCAAAGGATGCTGGGCAGAGGGGCAGTGGGCGGGGCTGCGCCTGAGGGGCCCCGTCACCCCCATGTCACAGTGCCGCCACCATGGCAACGCAGCAGTCACAATGCCCCGCGCGGCAGGATCCAAGGGAGCATCCTCCCGTGCGCCACTGCCAGAGCTGGCCTGGGGACAGGCCAGAGCCCTCCGAGAGGGGGTCCTTAAGGAGCCGGTGGGATTGCTTGGAGGGGGCTGGGCGAGGACCACCCTGCGGGGGCAGGACGAGGCTGATGGAGGTTCCTGAGGAGCGCTGCAGAGCTGGCCGTCCTCATCCCCTGCGGAGCCAGGGGCAGCAGCAAGTAAAGAAATGGGATGCAGAGATGTTGCCAGGGGTCCCAGAGCAGGCGCGGGAGGGCTTCTTGTTCCCAGAGGAGATCAGGCCAGGGGCCTTCTGCCCCTCAGATGGCTCCAGGCTAGGGCCGAGAATTAGGGCTTGGGCATCTAGCTCCTGGGAGGCGTGGCCAGCCTACCTGTGGGAGGAGGAGGAGGAGGAGGCCGGTCTTGCTCAGGTGCTCAGGGAATAGCCGATCGCCAGCGCCGCTGGGGTCAGGAAGGAATTTTCCCCCGGGGCAGATTGGCACTGGTCCCCGGGGGTTTTTTGCCTTCCTCTGCAGCACTGCGCAGGACCGCTTGTTGTCAGGGCTCCTCTGCTCCATTTTGGCTGGGTCACTGCCTGCTGCTCACGCCTGCCCCACGAAGATGGCCTCTCGTGCCCTGCAGCTGGGGGGAGGCAGGCTTTTTTTGCCCCCGGTGGGCTAGCAAGCGTCGCCGGGGGGGGGGTTTGCCTGCCTCTGCAGCACTGAGCAGCGGCCCCTTGCCAGGCCTGCTTTGGGCCCCTTTGGCCAGGTGCCTGCTGCTCATGCTCCACGAAGGTGGCCCTCGTGCCCCGTGTCCGGGGAGAGGAAGCTTTCTAGACTCCCGGGGCGGGCCCCAAGGGAGGCCCGCGGGGCTGTCTTCTTGTCCTCTGTGGCACTGAGCACAGCCCCTTGTCAGGGCTCCATTTCCCCAGGGCTTCTTGCTTGGGCAAAACAGCCGGCGCTTGGAAGGGCTCCAGCCTTGCTGCAGCAATAGACGCGCAGGGCAGGCACGAGAGCGCTTTTCCCACAGCGCTGGCCGAGAAGCGCAGTGGCGGAGCAAGTTTTGGAAGGCCAAAAGGATGCTTATCATCGGCCTTCTTCTTCTTCTTCTTCTTCTTGTTCTTCTTGTTCTTGTTCTTCTTGTTCTTTGTTTGTGTGTGGTGGGTACCGCTGCTCCTAGGTCAAGTTCTCCGTCTTGGGAGAGGACCCGGGACTGCTTGGCCTGTATTCCTGCTGCTGCTTTCTGTGGCTCTGTGGCTTTCCTTTGTCATAACATAACATGAAAGACCGTAAGATACCAAAGTATAATGAAAGATGACATACCAGAACATACTACAAAATAACACAACCAAACACAACAGAACCATAACCATAACATAACCGCAACCATAACATAAAAAACGCGATAAAAGAAACACTCCGTAACATCACACAAAGTTACATTAAAAAACCCAACATAAAACATAGGACAAGAAAACCCCAAAACTTCAGAAGAGAAGAGAAGGAAAGGTAATAGGAAAGGAAAAAGGAAAGGAAGAGATTGAAAGCAAAGCAAAGGAAAGCAAAGGAAAGCAAAGGAAAGCAAGGAAAATCAAAGACAAAGAAAGGAAAATAAAGGGGAAAAAAGAAAACAAAAGCAAAGTAAGTAAAAGAAAAGGAAACTAAAGGACAAGAAAAGAAAAGAGAAAAACGAAAAAAGCCAAGAAAAGAAAAGAAGAAAAATGAAAATAAAAAGGAAAGGAAAGGAAAAAATAACAGAAAAGAAAAGGAAGAGAAGAATAGAGAAGAAAAGAGGTGAAAAGAGAAGAGAAGAAAGAGAAGAGAAGAAAAGAAAAGAGAAAAGAAAAGAAAGGAATTCTCTTACATGTAAAGTAACATAAGAGAAGATATCATTACAAGCTATAAAACAACCTAAAAGAAACAGCTAACGAAGAGAATAGAACATAAAAGCAAAGAAAAGCCATGAAAAGTCAAGAAAAGAGAAAAGAATTGAAAAGGATTCAGAAAAAACCGATAGCATCATGTAAAGTAATGTAACATAGAATAACAGAAAAAGCAAAGCAGAGCAAAGCAAAGCAAGAGAAATAAGAAGACAAATCGCTTCCATAAAAATACATACCATAGCATAGCATAGCATACCATAGCATACCACCGCATTACATTATATTATAATAAAATACATAAGCAAATGAAACATAAAATATAGTATAATATAAGACAACAAACGAGAAGAGAAGAGAATGAAAGGAATGACAGGAAAGAAAAGAAAAAAGAACCAAAAAGAAAAGAAAAGAATTCTCTTTTGTATAAAGTAACATAAGAGAAGATACCATGCCATGCCATTCCAAACCATACCAGTCCATACCATACCAAAGGAAAGGAAAGGTATAGACTCAAAGTAAAGGAAGAGCAAAGCAGAGAAGAGAAGAGAAAAGAGAAAATTATTCAGAATTATTACATAATATTACATAATCTAAAATAACGTAAAATCAACAAGATATCCTAATGAACAGAACAGAATGGAAAAAGAAAAAAGAAAAAGCAAAGCAGAGAAGAAAAGGATTCAGAAAAATAACACAGCATCATGTAAAGTAATGTAACATAGAATAACAGCAAAAGCAAAGGAAAGCAAAGCAAAGAGAAAAATAATAGACAAGACAAATGGATTCCATAAACGTACGTAACATAACATAACATAACATAACATAACATAACATAACATAACATAACATAACATAACATATATATTACATGTAACATGACAGATCATAACATAACATAACAGGGCATAACATTACATCACATAATATAGCATGACATGACATGAGATGACATCTCGTAAGATAACATAAAATTTCATAACAATAAAATAGAAAAGAATTTAAATAAATAAACTAGAATAAAGACAACTGTGATTTGTGATCTTGAAAGTGTTTTTGAAAATGATAGACCAGACCAGAGCAGACCTACAACGACCATCTCGTCCAAGTGCCTGAGCACTTCAGGGCTGACCAAAGTCCAAGCATGGCACTAAGGGCGCTGTGCAAATGCCTCTGCAACACTGGCCGGCGTGGGGCATGGAGCACCCCGCTCGGAAGCCTGTTCCAGGGTTTGGCAACCCCCTTGGGAAAGAAATGCTTCCGCGTGTCATAGTCCGACCCTCCCCTGACGGTCGCAGCTCGGAGCCATTCCCCCGCGCCCCGGCCCTGGGTCCCAGGGAGAAGAGAGCAGCACCTCCATCTGCGCTTCCCCTCCGCAGGAAGCTGGAGAGAGCAGCGAGGTTGCCCTGCAGCCCCCTTCTCTCCAAACTAGACAAGCCCAGAGTCCTCAGCTGCTCCTCAGAGGACATGCCTGCCAGCCCCTTTGCCACCTTGCTTTGGTGGCCACCTCGAGACGCTTTCAAGTACCTCCACATCCTTTTGAAAGGCTGGGGCCCAATTTACGGGATTGCATTCCTGCACTGTGATCCGCGCCCCCCCGCCCCGCCCAAGTAGGGGAACGCGATTAGTGGAGCTCTAGTGAGTTCTTTCAGGATGTGCTGTTCCCACCTGCATTTGCCTTGTCGGGCCCTTTGCAAAGAGGAAAGCATGGCCTTCAAATGCACGGGCTACCGGTTCCTTTTCCAGTGGAGCTCAAAACATGGCTGGCAGCTCACAAATGCCACGGGCTTGGAAATCCTCGCGACTTCAAGCCTGTCTTTTTTGCTACGCGCCCTCTGGGCAGGGGGCCCTCCTGGCCCGTGGAATTTGTCTCTAGCCTCCCTCTGCCTGCTGAGCCTTCAGAGCCATGGGCAAGGACACGGGCAAGGGCCTGTCTGGTCACACGGAGCTTGCCCCACAATGTGGAGCTTCGTTCACTGAAGAGACAGAGTCTGGCAGCTTCCTGCACTCCTTGCACCAGTTTTGCAAACTAAGGACCAAGCGTGTGCTGGGAGATTGTTGTTCCTAGCTTCATTTATTAATGAAAAAACCCAAAGAATGAAGTTCCTCTGTATCTGAGTGACGTCGTCAGTGATTTCATCACGCCGACATTCTGCGGTAATTTCCAGCGGGCGTCTAAGAAGGAAGCTCTTCAGTCCTCCTTTGCAGCTCTCTTGCAGGCACGTAGGGACTCGCAAAGAGAGGCGGTTGGCCTTTAGTGTCGGATGGCCGCCTGGCATACCCCCCAGAGACAGCCCTGGGCTTGTCCTTGGGAGCCGAGTGGCTGGGGGGGCGTCAGGGACGCCCAGCAGCTGTGCCTGCTGCATGGCCACCAAGGGCAGGGACAGCCCCTGGGCCTCCTGGGCACGGGGACTGCCTTGGGGCCAGCAATCCAAAGGCCGGTCTTCCTTCCTCCCTCCCTCCCTTCCTTCCTTCCTTCCTTCGTCTTTGTTTTCCTTCCTTCCTTCCTTCCTTCCTTCCTTCCTCCAAAGGATGCTGGGCAGAGGGGCAGTGGGCGGGGCTGCGCCTGAGGGGCCCCGTCACCCCCATGTCACAGTGCCGCCACCATGGCAACGCAGCAGTCACAATGCCCCGCGCGGCAGGATCCAAGGGAGCATCCTCCCGTGCGCCACTGCCAGAGCTGGCCTGGGGACAGGCCAGAGCCCTCCGAGAGGGGGTCCTTAAGGAGCCGGTGGGATTGCTTGGAGGGGGCTGGGCGAGGACCACCCTGCGGGGGCAGGACGAGGCTGATGGAGGTTCCTGAGGAGCGCTGCAGAGCTGGCCGTCCTCATCCCCTGCGGAGCCAGGGGCAGCAGCAAGTAAAGAAATGGGATGCAGAGATGTTGCCAGGGGTCCCAGAGCAGGTGCGGGAGGGCTTCTTGTTCCCAGAGGAGATCAGGCCAGGGGCCTTCTGCCCCTCAGATGGCTCCAGGCTAGGGCCGAGAATTAGGGCTTGGGCATCTAGCTCCTGGGAGGCGTGGCCAGCCTACCTGTGGGAGGAGGAGGAGGAGGCCGGTCTTGCTCAGGTGCTCAGGGAATAGCCGATCGCCAGCGCCGCTGGGGTCAGGAAGGAATTTTCCCCCGGGGCAGATTGGCACTGGTCCCCGGGGGTTTTTTGCCTTCCTCTGCAGCACTGCGCAGGACCGCTTGTTGTCAGGGCTCCTCTGCTCCATTTTGGCTGGGTCACTGCCTGCTGCTCACGCCTGCCCCACGAAGATGGCCTCTCGTGCCCTGCAGCTGGGGGGAGGCAGGCTTTTTTTGCCCCCGGTGGGCTAGCAAGCGTCGCCGGGGGGGGGGTTTGCCTGCCTCTGCAGCACTGAGCAGCGGCCCCTTGCCAGGCCTGCTTTGGGCCCCTTTGGCCAGGTGCCTGCTGCTCATGCTCCACGAAGGTGGCCCTCGTGCCCCGCGTCCGGGGAGAGGAAGCTTTCTAGACTCCCCGGGCGGGCCCCAAGGGAGGCCCGCGGGGCTGTCTTCTTGTCCTCTGTGGCACTGAGCACAGCCCCTTGTCAGGGCTCCATTTCCCCAGGGCTTCTTGCTTGGGCAAAACAGCCGGCGCTTGGAAGGGCTCCAGCCTTGCTGCAGCAATAGACGCGCAGGGCAGGCACGAGAGCGCTTTTCCCACAGCGCTGGCCGAGAAGCGCAGTGGCGGAGCAAGTTTTGGAAGGCCAAAAGGATGCTTATCATCGGCCTTCTTCTTCTTCTTCTTCTTCTTGTTCTTCTTGTTCTTGTTCTTCTTGTTCTTTGTTTGTGTGTGGTGGGTACCGCTGCTCCTAGGTCAAGTTCTCCGTCTTGGGAGAGGACCTGGGACTGCTTGGCCTGTATTCCTGCTGCTGCTTTCTGTGGCTCTGTGGCTTTCCTTTGTCATAACATAACATGAAAGACCGTAAGATACCAAAGTATAATGAAAGATGACATACCAGAACATACTACAAAATAACACAACCAAACACAACAGAACCAGAACCATAACATAACCGCAACCATAACATAAAAAACGCGATAAAAGAAACACTCCGTAACATTACACAAAGTTACATTAAAAAACCCAACATAAAACATAGGACAAGAAAACCCCAAAACTTCAGAAGAGAAGAGAAGAGAAGGAAAGGTAATAGGAAAGGAAAAAGGAAAGGAAGAGATTGAAAGCAAAGCAAAGGAAAGCAAAGGAAAGCAAAGGAAAGCAAGGAAAATCAAAGACAAAGAAAGGAAAATAAAGGGGAAAAAAGAAAACAAAAGCAAAGTAAGTAAAAGAAAAGGAAACTAAAGGACAAGAAAAGAAAAGAGAAAAAAGAAAAAAGCCAAGAAAAGAAAAGAAGAAAAATGAAAATAAAAAGGAAAGGAAAGGAAAAAATAACAGAAAAGAAAAGGAAGAGAAGAATAGAGAAGAAAAGAGGTGAAAAGAGAAGAGAAGAAAGAGAAGAGAAGAAAAGGAAGAGAAAAGAAAAGAAAGGAATTCTCTTACATGTAAAGTAACATAAGAGAAGATATCATTACAAGCTATAAAACAACCTAAAAGAAACAGCTAACGAAGAGAATAGAACATAAAAGCAAAGAAAAGCCATGAAAAGTCAAGAAAAGAGAAAAGAATTGAAAAGGATTCAGAAAAAACCGATAGCATCATGTAAAGTAATGTAACATAGAATAACAGAAAAAGCAAAGCAGAGCAAAGCAAAGCAAGAGAAATAAGAAGACAAATCGCTTCCATAAAAATACATACCATACCATAGCATAGCATACCATAGCATACCACCGCATTACATTATATTATAATAAAATACATAAGCAAATGAAACATAAAATATAGTATAATATAAGACAACAAACGAGAAGAGAAGAGAATGAAAGGAATGACAGGAAAGAAAAGAAAAAAGAACCAAAAAGAAAAGAAAAGAATTCTCTTTTGTATAAAGTAACATAAGAGAAGATACCATGCCATGCCATTCCAAACCATACCAGTCCATACCATACCAAAGGAAAGGAAAGGTATAGACTCAAAGTAAAGGAAGAGCAAAGCAGAGAAGAGAAGAGAAAAGAGAAAATTATTCAGAATTATTACATAATATTACATAATCTAAAATAACGTAAAATCAACAAGATATCCTAATGAACAGAACAGAATGGAAAAAGAAAAAAGAAAAAGCAAAGCAGAGAAGAAAAGGATTCAGAAAAATAACACAGCATCATGTAAAGTAATGTAACATAGAATAACAGCAAAAGCAAAGGAAAGCAAAGCAAAGAGAAAAATAATAGACAAGACAAATGGATTCCATAAACGTACGTAACATAACATAACATAACATAACATAACATAACATAACATAACATAACATAACATAACATAACATATATATTACATGTAACATGACAGATCATAACATAACATAACAGGGCATAACATTACATCACATAATATAGCATGACATGACATGAGATGACATCTCGTAAGATAACATAAAATTTCATAACAATAAAATAGAAAAGAATTTAAATAAATAAACTAGAATAAAGACAACTGTGATTTGTGATCTTGAAAGTGTTTTTGAAAATGATAGACCAGACCAGAGCAGACCTACAACGACCATCTCGTCCAAGTGCCTGAGCACTTCAGGGCTGACCAAAGTCCAAGCATGGCACTAAGGGCGCTGTGCAAATGCCTCTGCAACACTGGCCGGCGTGGGGCATGGAGCACCCCGCTCGGAAGCCTGTTCCAGGGTTTGGCAACCCCCTTGGGAAAGAAATGCTTCCGCGTGTCATGTCCGACCCTCCCCTGACGGTCGCAGCTCGGAGCCATTCCCCCGCGCCCCGGCCCTGGGTCCCAGGGAGAAGAGAGCAGCACCTCCATCTGCGCTTCCCCTCCGCAGGAAGCTGGAGAGAGCAGCGAGGTCGCCCTGCAGCCCCCTTCTCTCCAAACTAGACAAGCCCAGAGTCCTCAGCTGCTCCTCAGAGGACATGCCTGCCAGCCCCTTTGCCACCTTGCTTTGGTGGCCGCCTCGAGACGCTTTCAAGTACCTCCACATCCTTTTGAAAGGCTGGGGCCCAATTTACGGGATTGCATTCCTGCACTGTGATCCGCGCCCCCCTGCCCCGCCCAAGTAGGGGAACGCGATTAGTGGAGCTCTAGTGAGTTCTTTCAGGATGTGCTGTTCCCACCTGCATTTGCCTTGTCGGGCCCTTTGCAAAGAGGAAAGCATGGCCTTCAAATGCACGGGCTACCGGTTCCTTTTCCAGTGGAGCTCAAAACATGGCTGGCAGCTCACAAATGCCACGGGCTTGGAAATCCTCGCGACTTCAAGCCTGTCTTTTTTGCTACGCGCCCTCTGGGCAGGGGGCCCTCCTGGCCCGTGGAATTTGTCTCTAGCCTCCCTCTGCCTGCTGAGCCTTCAGAGCCATGGGCAAGGACACGGGCAAGGGCCTGTCTGGTCACACGGAGCTTGCCCCACAATCTGGAGCTTCGTTCACTGAAGAGACAGAGTCTGGCAGCTTCCTGCACTCCTTGCACCAGTTTTGCAAACTAAGGACCAAGCGTGTGCTGGGAGATTGTTGTTCCTAGCTTCATTTATTAATGAAAAAACCCAAAGAATGAAGTTCCTCTCTATCTGAGTGACGTCGTCAGTGATTTCATCACGCCGACATTCTGCGGTAATTTCCAGCGGGCGTCTAAGAAGGAAGCTCTTCAGTCCTCCTTTGCAGCTCTCTTGCAGGCACGTAGGGACTCGCAAAGAGAGGCGGTTGGCCTTTAGTGTCGGATGGCCGCCTGGCATACCCCCCAGAGACAGCCCTGGGCTTGTCCTTGGGAGCCGAGTGGCTGGGGGGGCGTCAGGGACGCCCAGCAGCTGTGCCTGCTGCATGGCCACCAAGGGCAGGGACAGCCCCTGGGCCTCCTGGGCACGGGGACTGCCTTGGGGCCAGCAATCCAAAGGCCGGTCTTCCTTCCTCCCTCCCTTCCTTCCTTCCTTCCTTCCTTCCTTCCTTCGTCTTTGTTTTCCTTCCTTCCTTCCTTCCTTCCTTCCTTCCTCCAAAGGATGCTGGGCAGAGGGGCAGTGGGCGGGGCTGCACCTGAGGGGCCCCGTCACCCCCATGTCACAGTGCCGCCACCATGGCAACGCAGCAGTCACAATGCCCCGCGCGGCAGGATCCAAGGGAGCATCCTCCCGTGCGCCACTGCCAGAGCTGGCCTGGGGACAGGCCAGAGCCCTCCGAGAGGGGGTCCTTAAGGAGCCGGTGGGATTGCTTGGAGGGGGCTGGGCGAGGACCACCCTGTGGGGGCAGGACGAGGCTGATGGAGGTTCCTGAGGAGCGCTGCAGAGCTGGCCATCCTCATCCCCTGCGGAGCCAGGGGCAGCAGCAAGTAAAGAAATGGGATGCAGAGATGTTGCCAGGGGTCCCAGAGCAGGTGCGGGAGGGCTTCTTGTTCCCAGAGGAGATCAGGCCAGGGGCCTTCTGCCCCTCAGATGGCTCCAGGCTAGGGCCGAGAATTAGGGCTTGGGCATCTAGCTCCTGGGAGGCGTGGCCAGCCTACCTGTGGGAGGAGGAGGAGGAGGCCGGTCTTGCTCAGGTGCTCAGGGAATAGCCGATCGCCAGCGCCGCTGGGGTCAGGAAGGAATTTTCCCCCGGGGCAGATTGGCACTGGTCCCCGGGGGTTTTTTGCCTTCCTCTGCAGCACTGCGCAGGACCGCTTGTTGTCAGGGCTCCTCTGCTCCACTTTGGCTGGGTCACTGCCTGCTGCTCACGCCTGCCCCACGAAGATGGCCTCTCGTGCCCTGCAGCTGGGGGGAGGCAGGCTTTTTTTGCCCCCGGTGGGCTAGCAAGCGTCGCCGGGGGGGGTTTTGCCTGCCTCTGCAGCACTGAGCAGCGGCCCCTTGCCAGGCCTGCTTTGGGCCCCTTTGGCCAGGTGCCTGCTGCTCATGCTCCACGAAGGTGGCCCTCGTGCCCCGTGTCCGGGGAGAGGAAGCTTTCTAGACTCCCGGGGCGGGCCCCAAGGGAGGCCCGCGGGGCTGTCTTCTTGTCCTCTGTGGCACTGAGCACAGCCCCTTGTCAGGGCTCCATTTCCCCAGGGCTTCTTGCTTGGGCAAAACAGCCGGCGCTTGGAAGGGCTCCAGCCTTGCTGCAGCAATAGACGCGCAGGGCAGGCACGAGAGCGCTTTTCCCGCAGCGCTGGCCGAGAAGCGCAGTGGCGGAGCAAGTTTTGGAAGGCCAAAAGGATGCTTATCATCGGCCTTCTTCTTCTTCTTCTTCTTGTTCTTCTTGTTCTTGTTCTTCTTGTTCTTTGTTTGTGTGTGGTGGGTACCGCTGCTCCTAGGTCAAGTTCTCCGTCTTGGGAGAGGACCCGGGACTGCTTGGCCTGTATTCCTGCTGCTGCTTTCTGTGGCTCTGTGGCTTTCCTTTGTCATAACATAACATGAAAGACCGTAAGATACCAAAGTATAATGAAAGATGACATACCAGAACATACTACAAAATAACACAACCAAACACAACAGAACCAGAACCATAACATAACCGCAACCATAACATAAAAAACGCGATAAAAGAAACACTCCGTAACATTACACAAAGTTACATTAAAAAACCCAACATAAAACATAGGACAAGAAAACCCCAAAACTTCAGAAGAGAAGAGAAGAGAAGGAAAGGTAATAGGAAAGGAAAAAGGAAAGGAAGAGATTGAAAGCAAAGCAAAGGAAAGCAAAGGAAAGCAAAGGAAAGCAAGGAAAATCAAAGACAAAGAAAGGAAAATAAAGGGGAAAAAAGAAAACAAAAGCAAAGTAAGTAAAAGAAAAGGAAACTAAAGGACAAGAAAAGAAAAGAGAAAAACGAAAAAAGCCAAGAAAAGAAAAGAAGAAAAATGAAAATAAAAAGGAAAGGAAAGGAAAAAATAACAGAAAAGAAAAGGAAGAGAAGAATAGAGAAGAAAAGAGGTGAAAAGAGAAGAGAAGAAAGAGAAGAGAAGAAAAGGAAAGAGAAAAGAAAAGAAAGGAATTCTCTTACATGTAAAGTAACATAAGAGAAGATATCATCACAAGCTATAAAACAACCTAAAAGAAACAGCTAACGAAGAGAATAGAACATAAAAGCAAAGAAAAGCCATGAAAAGTCAAGAAAAGAGAAAAGAATTGAAAAGGATTCAGAAAAAACCGATAGCATCATGTAAAGTAATGTAACACAGAATAACAGAAAAAGCAAAGCAGAGCAAAGCAAAGCAAGAGAAATAAGAAGACAAATCGCTTCCATAAAAATACATACCATAGCCATAGCATAGCATACCATATCATACCACCGCATTACATTATATTATAATAAAATACATAAGCAAATGAAACATAAAATATAGTATAATATAAGACAACAAACGAGAAGAGAAGAGAATGAAAGGAATGACAGGAAAGAAAAGAAAAAAGAACCAAAAAGAAAAGAAAAGAATTCTCTTTTGTATAAAGTAACATAAGAGAAGATACCATGCCATGCCATTCCAAACCATACCAGTCCATACCATACCAAAGGAAAGGAAAGGTATAGACTCAAAGTAAAGGAAAAGCAAAGCAGAGAAGAGAAGAGAAAAGAGAAAATTATTCAGAATTATTACATAATATTACATAATCTAAAATAACGTAAAATCAACAAGATATCCTAATGAACAGAACAGAATGGAAAAAGAAAAAAGAAAAAGCAAAGCAGAGAAGAAAAGGATTCAGAAAAATAACACAGCATCATGTAAAGTAATGTAACATAGAATAACAGCAAAAGCAAAGGAAAGCAAAGCAAAGAGAAAAATAATAGACAAGACAAATGGATTCCATAAACGTACGTAACATAACATAACATAACATAACATAACATAACATAACATAACATAACATAACATAACATAACATATATATTACATGTAACATGACAGATCATAACATAACATAACAGGGCATAACATTACATCACATAATATAGCATGACATGACATGAGATGACATCTCGTAAGATAACATAAAATTTCATAACAATAAAATAGAAAAGAATTTAAATAAATAAACTAGAATAAAGACAACTGTGATTTGTGATCTTGAAAGTGTTTTTGAAAATGATAGACCAGACCAGAGCAGACCTACAACGACCATCTCGTCCAAGTGCCTGAGCACTTCAGGGCTGACCAAAGTCCAAGCATGGCACTAAGGGCGCTGTGCAAATGCCTCTGCAACACTGGCCGGCGTGGGGCATGGAGCACCCCGCTCGGAAGCCTGTTCCAGGGTTTGGCAACCCCCTTGGGAAAGAAATGCTTCCGCGTGTCATCTCCGACCCTCCCCTGACGGTCGCAGCTCGGAGCCATTCCCCCGCGCCCCGGCCCTGGGTCCCAGGGAGAAGAGAGCAGCACCTCCATCTGCGCTTCCCCTCCGCAGGAAGCTGGAGAGAGCAGCGAGGTCGCCCTGCAGCCCCCTTCTCTCCAAACTAGACAAGCCCAGAGTCCTCAGCTGCTCCTCAGAGGACATGCCTGCCAGCCCCTTTGCCACCTTGCTTTGGTGGCCGCCTCGAGACGCTTTCAAGTACCTCCACATCCTTTTGAAAGGCTGGGGCCCAATTTACGGGATTGCATTCCTGCACTGTGATCCGCGCCCCCCCGCCCCGCCCAAGTAGGGGAACGCGATTAGTGGAGCTCTAGTGAGTTCTTTCAGGATGTGCTGTTCCCACCTGCATTTGCCTTGTCGGGCCCTTTGCAAAGAGGAAAGCATGGCCTTCAAATGCACGGGCTACCGGTTCCTTTTCCAGTGGAGCTCAAAACATGGCTGGCAGCTCACAAATGCCACGGGCTTGGAAATCCTCGCGACTTCAAGCCTGTCTTTTTTGCTACGCGCCCTCTGGGCAGGGGGCCCTCCTGGCCCGTGGAATTTGTCTCTAGCCTCCCTCTGCCTGCTGAGCCTTCAGAGCCATGGGCAAGGACACGGGCAAGGGCCTGTCTGGTCACACGGAGCTTGCCCCACAATCTGGAGCTTCGTTCACTGAAGAGACAGAGTCTGGCAGCTTTCTGCACTCCTTGCACCAGTTTTGCAAACTAAGGACCAAGCGTGTGCTGGGAGATTGTTGTTCCTAGCTTCATTTATTAATGAAAAAACCCAAAGAATGAAGTTCCTCTCTATCTGAGTGACGTCGTCAGTGATTTCATCACGCCGACATTCTGCGGTAATTTCCAGCGGGCGTCTAAGAAGGAAGCTCTTCAGTCCTCCTTTGCAGCTCTCTTGCAGGCACGTAGGGACTCGCAAAGAGAGGCGGTTGGCCTTTAGTGTCGGATGGCCGCCTGGCATACCCCCCAGAGACAGCCCTGGGCTTGTCCTTGGGAGCCGAGTGGCTGGGGGGGCGTCAGGGACGCCCAGCAGCTGTGCCTGCTGCATGGCCACCAAGGGCAGGGACAGCCCCTGGGCCTCCTGGGCACGGGGACTGCCTTGGGGCCAGCAATCCAAAGGCCGGTCTTCCTTCCTCCCTTCCTTCCTTCCTTCCTTCCTTCCTTCCTTCCTTCCTTCCTTCCTTCGTCTTTGTTTTCCTTCCTTCCTTCCTTCCTTCCTTCCTCCAAAGGATGCTGGGCAGAGGGGCAGTGGGCGGGGCTGCGCCTGAGGGGCCCCGTCACCCCCATGTCACAGTGCCGCCACCATGGCAACGCAGCAGTCACAATGCCCCGCGCGGCAGGATCCAAGGGAGCATCCTCCCGTGCGCCACTGCCAGAGCTGGCCTGGGGACAGGCCAGAGCCCTCCGAGAGGGGGTCCTTAAGGAGCCGGTGGGATTGCTTGGAGGGGGCTGGGCGAGGACCACCCTGCAGGGGCAGGACGAGGCTGATGGAGGTTCCTGAGGAGCGCTGCAGAGCTGGCCGTCCTCATCCCCTGCGGAGCCAGGGGCAGCAGCAAGTAAAGAAATGGGATGCAGAGATGTTGCCAGGGGTCCCAGAGCAGGTGCGGGAGGGCTTCTTGTTCCCAGAGGAGATCAGGCCAGGGGCCTTCTGCCCCTCAGATGGCTCCAGGCTAGGGCCGAGAATTAGGGCTTGGGCATCTAGCTCCTGGGAGGCGTGGCCAGCCTACCTGTGGGAGGAGGAGGAGGAGGAGGCCGGTCTTGCTCAGGTGCTCAGGGAATAGCCGATCGCCAGCGCCGCTGGGGTCAGGAAGGAATTTTCCCCCGGGGCAGATTGGCACTGGTCCCCGGGGGTTTTTTGCCTTCCTCTGCAGCACTGCGCAGGACCGCTTGTTGTCAGGGCTCCTCTGCTCCATTTTGGCTGGGTCACTGCCTGCTGCTCACGCCTGCCCCACGAAGATGGCCTCTCGTGCCCTGCAGCTGGGGGGAGGCAGGCTTTTTTTGCCCCCGGTGGGCTAGCAAGCGTCGCCGGGGGGGGTTTTGCCTGCCTCTGCAGCACTGAGCAGCGGCCCCTTGCCAGGCCTGCTTTGGGCCCCTTTGGCCAGGTGCCTGCTGCTCATGCTCCACGAAGGTGGCCCTCGTGCCCCGCGTCCGGGGAGAGGAAGCTTTCTAGACTCCCCGGGCGGGCCCCAAGGGAGGCCCGCGGGGCTGTCTTCTTGTCCTCTGTGGCACTGAGCACAGCCCCTTGTCAGGGCTCCATTTCCCCAGGGCTTCTTGCTTGGGCAAAACAGCCGGCGCTTGGAAGGGCTCCAGCCTTGCTGCAGCAATAGACGCGCAGGGCAGGCACGAGAGCGCTTTTCCCGCAGCGCTGGCCGAGAAGCGCAGTGGCGGAGCAAGTTTTGGAAGGCCAAAAGGATGCTTATCATCGGCCTTCTTCTTGTTCTTGTTCTTCTTGTTCTTTGTTTGTGTGTGGTGGGTACCGCTGCTCCTAGGTCAAGTTCTCCGTCTTGGGAGAGGACCCGGGACTGCTTGGCCTGTATTCCTGCTGCTGCTTTCTGTGGCTCTGTGGCTTTCCTTTGTCATAACATAACATGAAAGACCGTAAGATACCAAAGTATAATGAAAGATGACATACCAGAACATACTACAAAATAACACAACCAAACACAACAGAACCATAACCATAACATAACCGCAACCATAACATAAAAAACGCGATAAAAGAAACACTCCGTAACATTACACAAAGTTACATTAAAAAACCCAACATAAAACATAGGACAAGAAAACCCCAAAACTTCAGAAGAGAAGAGAAGAGAAGAGAAGGAAAGGTAATAGGAAAGGAAAAAGGAAAGGAAGAGATTGAAAGCAAAGCAAAGGAAAGCAAAGGAAAGCAAAGGAAAGCAAGGAAAATCAAAGAAAAAGAAAGGAAAATAAAGGGGAAAAAAGAAAACAAAAGCAAAGTAAGTAAAAGAAAAGGAAACTAAAGGACAAGAAAAGAAAAGAGAAAAAAGAAAAAAGCCAAGAAAAGAAAAGAAGAAAAATGAAAATAAAAAGGAAAGGAAAGGAAAAAATAACAGAAAAGAAAAGGAAGAGAAGAATAGAGAAGAAAAGAGGTGAAAAGAGAAGAGAAGAAAGAGAAGAAAAGAAAGGAGAAAAGAAAAGAAAGGAATTCTCTTACATGTAAAGTAACATAAGAGAAGATATCATTACAAGCTATAAAACAACCTAAAAGAAACAGCTAACGAAGAGAATAGAACATAAAAGCAAAGAAAAGCCATGAAAAGTCAAGAAAAGAGAAAAGAATTGAAAAGGATTCAGAAAAAACCGATAGCATCATGTAAAGTAATGTAACATAGAATAACAGAAAAAGCAAAGCAGAGCAAAGCAAAGCAAGAGAAATAAGAAGACAAATCGCTTCCATAAAAATACATACCATACCATAGCATAGCATACCATAGCATACCACCGCATTACATTATATTATAATAAAATACATAAGCAAATGAAACATAAAATATAGTATAATATAAGACAACAAACGAGAAGAGAAGAGAATGAAAGGAATGACAGGAAAGAAAAGAAAAAAGAACCAAAAAGAAAAGAAAAGAATTCTCTTTTGTATAAAGTAACATAAGAGAAGATACCATGCCATGCCATTCCAAACCATACCAGTCCATACCATACCAAAGGAAAGGAAAGGTATAGACTCAAAGTAAAGGAAGAGCAAAGCAGAGAAGAGAAGAGAAAAGAGAAAATTATTCAGAATTATTACATAATATTACATAATCTAAAATAACGTAAAATCAACAAGATATCCTAATGAACAGAACAGAATGGAAAAAGAAAAAAGAAAAAGCAAAGCAGAGAAGAAAAGGATTCAGAAAAATAACACAGCATCATGTAAAGTAATGTAACATAGAATAACAGCAAAAGCAAAGGAAAGCAAAGCAAAGAGAAAAATAATAGACAAGACAAATGGATTCCATAAACGTACGTAACATAACATAACATAACATAACATAACATAACATAACATAACATAACATAACATAACATATATATTACATGTAACATGACAGATCATAACATAACATAACAGGGCATAACATTACATCACATAATATAGCATGACATGACATGAGATGACATCTCGTAAGATAACATAAAATTTCATAACAATAAAATAGAAAAGAATTTAAATAAATAAACTAGAATAAAGACAACTGTGATTTGTGATCTTGAAAGTGTTTTTGAAAATGATAGACCAGACCAGAGCAGACCTACAACGACCATCTCGTCCAAGTGCCTGAGCACTTCAGGGCTGACCAAAGTCCAAGCATGGCACTAAGGGCGCTGTGCAAATGCCTCTGCAACACTGGCCGGCGTGGGGCATGGAGCACCCCGCTCGGAAGCCTGTTCCAGGGTTTGGCAACCCCCTTGGGAAAGAAATGCTTCCGCGTGTCATGTCCGACCCTCCCCTGACGGTCGCAGCTCGGAGCCATTCCCCCGCGCCCCGGCCCTGGGTCCCAGGGAGAAGAGAGCAGCACCTCCATCTGCGCTTCCCCTCCGCAGGAAGCTGGAGAGAGCAGCGAGGTCGCCCTGCAGCCCCCTTCTCTCCAAACTAGACAAGCCCAGAGTCCTCAGCTGCTCCTCAGAGGACATGCCTGCCAGCCCCTTTGCCACCTTGCTTTGGTGGCCGCCTCGAGACGCTTTCAAGTACCTCCACATCCTTTTGAAAGGCTGGGGCCCAATTTACGGGATTGCATTCCTGCACTGTGATCCGCGCCCCCCCGCCCCGCCCAAGTAGGGGAACGCGATTAGTGGAGCTCTAGTGAGTTCTTTCAGGATGCGCTGTTCCCACCTGCATTTGCCTTGTCGGGCCCTTTGCAAAGAGGAAAGCATGGCCTTCAAATGCACGGGCTACCGGTTCCTTTTCCAGTGGAGCTCAAAACATGGCTGGCAGCTCACAAATGCCACGGGCTTGGAAATCCTCGCGACTTCAAGCCTGTCTTTTTTGCTACGCGCCCTCTGGGCAGGGGGCCCTCCTGGCCCGTGGAATTTGTCTCTAGCCTCCCTCTGCCTGCTGAGCCTTCAGAGCCATGGGCAAGGACACGGGCAAGGGCCTGTCTGGTCACACGGAGCTTGCCCCACAATCTGGAGCTTCGTTCACTGAAGAGACAGAGTCTGGCAGCTTTCTGCACTCCTTGCACCAGTTTTGCAAACTAAGGACCAAGCGTGTGCTGGGAGATTGTTGTTCCTAGCTTCATTTATTAATGAAAAAACCCAAAGAATGAAGTTCCTCTCTATCTGAGTGACGTCGTCAGTGATTTCATCACGCCGACATTCTGCGGTAATTTCCAGCGGGCGTCTAAGAAGGAAGCTCTTCAGTCCTCCTTTGCAGCTCTCTTGCAGGCACGTAGGGACTCGCAAAGAGAGGCGGTTGGCCTTTAGTGTCGGATGGCCGCCTGGCATACCCCCCAGAGACAGCCCTGGGCTTGTCCTTGGGAGCCGAGTGGCTGGGGGGGCGTCAGGGACGCCCAGCAGCTGTGCCTGCTGCATGGCCACCAAGGGCAGGGACAGCCCCTGGGCCTCCTGGGCACGGGGACTGCCTTGGGGCCAGCAATCCAAAGGCCGGTCTTCCTTCCTCCCTCCCTTCCTTCCTTCCTTCCTTGGATGCTGGGCGGTGGGCGGGGCTGCGCATGGGGGTGCCCCAACTATTCTATCGTTGTTTTCTTTCTATCTCCTCTTTTCCCTAACAGTACATCCTGAGGAAATCTCTGTTGACATTCTTTCCCAGGCTAGCAGTAGCAGAAGACATTTTATACCCAGAACCATGTCCCAGTCTAGGTATTGGCTCTGTCACATTGTGAGAAGGAGGCATGTACCTTCTCATGGTGTGAGAGCTGTGGATCGTCTGGAGAGAGAATTGCACTATCTGAACAAATTTTCAAAACGCAAGTATGAACTGCAGATTTTTAAAATCATCTGTGTTCATCCATTTTAGTTGGGTTTCCACAGAATGGCAAAACCCCACGCTACTGAGCCTAGTGAGGCTCACAGAACAAGCCCTCAAGTCTAAAGCAGGAGGTCCTCCTAAAATAAATGGTTGCAAATCTTTTGCAAGTGAGCAAAACCTGTTCATATCCCTGTGGCTTTTTTTTTCCTCCTTGTAGACAGTATTAGAAATGCCTGAGCTGTTACCCTTGGAAAAACTTAGTAAACCATAAGAGGCTGAGAACAAGAGTAGTCCCTCAGAGAGAAGGTCCATCTGGCCCAAGACTCTGTCTCCAGCGTGGCCAACCCTCGATGTCTACAGGAGAGCATCTGAGCAGTGCAGGTCTCCTGCTGTCAGGGTCCTGGGGGTGCTCATAGGCCTCCATGGCTGGGACCGGCCTCCCCCGGGACCCCCACCTGCACTGTCTCCTGCCAAGGGCCCTGGGGATGTGTCTCAGCTCAGCCTGGGTGTCCTGGTTCTGGCAAGGATAGAGTTAATTTCCCAAGGAGCCAGGACAGGTGACCCAAGCTGGCCGGGGGCTATTCCATACCACATGACATCATACTCACCATAAAAGGGGGCTAGTCGGGTAGGGGAGGGGCGGCGCAGTTTCGGCATGGTTCCGGGACGGGCTGAGTGTCTGGTCGGTCGGTTGGTCGGTCGGTCGTTGGTTCGGTAAATCGTTCTCTGTTATCACCCATTGTTAATATTTGTTATCAGCACTGTTGTTGATTGTTTTTCCCTCTCCCTTGCTGTCCCAGTAAACTGCCCTTATCCCAATCCTCGAGGCTTTTGCTGTTGTTTTTTTCCTGTTCTCCTCCCCGTCCCGCTGGGGAAGGAGTGAGTGAGCGGCTGCGTGGCGCTCAGCTTCCGGCTGGGCCTAAACCACGTCAGTCCTTTTGGGCGCCCAACGTGGGGCCTGAGGGGTTGTGATAAGGACAAGTCTGACCCAAGTGTGTTAAAGAAAATTGTCATAAGAATTTATGATGTTATGGAAAGAGTCACTGGTCATAATGATGTTCTGTTTGATTACATGGCTCTGGTTTGTAAACCCGTGTTTACTCTATGCAATCCCTGCCGTGCTGTTTATCACCTCTGGGAGAGGGGTTCCTGTTCTCATATTGTTGTATTGTGTGATAATGACTTATGATAAGATATCATCGACAGTCATGAGTCTGAGCTGGTACTTGTATGTAGCATTTCGGTCAGGCCTGTACCTCAGTCAATATTTTTTAGAATTGATTAATAACTGCACCCGATCTATGGGGAAGACAGGGGGTGATAATTCTCCCACTCTTTCACCTCCCCTTTTCCCTTTTGGTTGGTTACAACAATTTTTGAGAATTTTGAATACTCTTGGAATGTTCAGGCCAGTATATTCCTATTGCTAGGTCTCCTGAATGTTTTCCAACTCCTGTTCAGGGTTAGCAAAAATTGTTTCAAGAATATTACCCAGGGATATTCCCCAAGGCTGAATGGTCAGGGCTGGCATGGCATGTGGGAGAGTATGGGTGGGTATCTAGAGACCTTTTCACCCCCAATGGTTTGGAGCTTCACCCCTGAACAATTGCAAGACCCTGATAAAATGGTAGAATATTTGAAAGGAAAATGCTGTGGGGATTCTAAGGAGACACAACTTACTGCGCTGTGCTGGGCCCTGGCCACAATTTATCAAACACTGCTTGACAGTAGACAGCACCACCCAGAGGGAGAGAGCGGACCCACAGGCACTGCAGCTGCCCAGGCCCCAGCAACAGGCACTGCTGCTGCCCAGGCCCCTGCAATAGGCACTGTATCCGAGCCAAAAGATCAACCCATACCAATATCAGTCGCGCCTATACACAAAAAGAAATACACAAAGAAATCGGTTCGCATCGTGAGAGATGATGATGAACCGGGGCCATCACGAGAAGAAGAAGAGCTGGAACCAGAAGTGATCACCCGATCTCTGTCCCTGAGTGAGTTGCGAGATATGCGGAAAGACTTCAGCCGCCTTCCAGGGGAGCACATCATTACCTGGCTGCTCCGCTGCTGGGATAACGGGGCCAGTAGCCTGGAACTGGAGGGTAGGGAGGCCAAGCAGCTAGGATCCTTGTCTAGGGAAGGGGGCATTGACAAAGCAATTGGGAAGAAGGCGCAGGCCCTCAGCCTCTGGAGGCGACTCCTGTCAAGTGTGAGGGAAAGGTATCCTTTCAGCGAAGATGTCGTATGTCGGGCGGGCAAGTGGACCACCATGGAGAGAGGTATCCAATATCTGAGGGAATTAGCTGTGCGGGAAATGGTTTATTACGATCCGGACAACACACAGTTGCCCACAGACCCTGATGAAGTCCACTGTACCCGACCCATGTGGCGAAAATTTGTGCGAAGTGCACCATCATCGTACGCCAACTCACTGGCAGTAATTGACTGGAAGAGTGAAGAGGCACCCACGGTGGATGAAGTGGCTGGCCGACTCTGGCAATATGAAGAGAGCCTTTCTTCCTCCCTCATCTTGGCTGTGGAGAAACTGTCCCAGGATGTCCGGCAACTCAAAGAGGATATATCGTACTCCCCACCCCCACAGACCTGTATTTCAGCTGTTAGGAGCAAGCGTTTTTCTGCTCCGGAGAGGGGATATAGAGCATATACACCACGAGGTGTCCTGTGGTTTTACCTGCGTGACCATGGAGAAGACATGAGGAAATGGGATGGGAAGCCTACTTCAACCCTGCAGGCACGCGTACGTGAGCTACAAGGCAAGACAGCTGTACAAAGGAACTCTTCCAGAAAGGATGCTGCTCCAGTTTCCACCGGGCAGCCCCCCAAGATCAAGTGAAAGGCCTGACCGCACTTATGACCCTCTTGAAGGGACTTCTAAGTCCTTTCTGCAAGACATGAGCAGCGAATATGATGAGCAGGATTAGAGGGGCCCTGCCTCCAGCCAGGTGGAGGAAAGGGACAACAGAGTGTATTGGACTGTGTGGATCCGATGGCCTGGCACATCAGACCCACAAGAGTACAAGGCCCTAGTGGACACGGGTGCACAGTGTACCCTAATGCCATCGAACTATGAAGGGGTGGAACCAATATCTATTTCTGGTGTGACAGGGGGATCCCAGCAGTTGACTCTGTTGGAGGCTGAAGTAAGTCTAACGGGGAATGAGTGGCAAAAGCACCCCATTGTGACCGGGCCAGAGGCTCCGTGCATCCTGGGCATAGACTACCTCCAGAAAGGGTATTTCAAAGACCCAAAAGGTTACAGGTGGGCTTTTGGAATAGCTGCCTTGGAAGCGGAGGAAATTGAACCATTGTCTAGTTTGCCTGGTCTCTCGGAGGACCCTTCTGTTGTAGGGTTGCTGAGGGTTGAAGAGCAACAGGTGCCAATTGCTACTACAACTGTGCACCGGCGGCAATACCACACCAACCGAGACTCCCTGGTTCCCATCCACAAGCTAATTCGTCAACTGGAGGGTCAGGGAGTGATCAGCAGAACCCACTCACCCTTTAACAGTCCCATATGGCCAGTGCGGAAGTCCAATGGAGAGTGGAGGCTGACAGTAGACTATCGTGGCCTGAATGAAGTCACACCGCCCATGAGTGCTGCCGTGCCAGATATGCTGGAACTTCAATATGAACTGGAGTCAAAGGCAACCAAATGGTATGCCACAACTGATATCGCTAATGCATTTTTCTCGATCCCTTTGGCAGCAGACTGCAGGCCACAGTTTGCCTTCACTTGGAGGGGCATCCAGTACACCTGGAATCGACTGCCCCAGGGGTGGAAACACAGCCCCACTATTTGCCATGGACTGATCCAGACTGCACTGGAAAAGGGTGAAGCCCCAGAGCACCTGCAGTACATTGATGACATCATTGCATGGGGCAACTCAGCAGAGGAAGTTTCTGACAAAGGGAAGAAAATAATCCAAATCCTGCTGCAGGCTGGCTTTGCCATAAAACGAAGTAAGGTGAAGGGGCCTGCGCAGGAAATCCAATTTTTAGGAATAAGGTGGCATGATGGGTGGCGTCAGATCCCAATGGATATTATCAACAAAATAGCAGCCATGTCTCCACCAACCAACAAAAAGGAGACACAGGCCTTCTTAGGCATTGTGGGTTTCTGGCGAATGCACATTCTGAATTACAGTCTGATAGTAAGCCCTCTCTACCATGTAACCCGGAAGAAGAATGATTTCAAATGGGGCCCTGAGCAACGACAAGCTTTTGAACAAATTAAACAAGAAATAGTTCATGCCGTAGCTCTTGGGCCAGTCCGGGCAGGACCAGATGTAAAAAATGTGCTGTACACCGCAGCCGGGGATAATGGCCCTACCTGGAGTCTCTGGCAGAAAGCACCAGGGGAGACTCGAGGTCGACCCCTGGGGTTTTGGAGTCGGGGATACAGAGGATCCGAGGCCCGCTACACTCCAACGGAAAAGGAGATATTGGCAGCCTACGAAGGGGTTCGAGCTGCTTCAGAGGTGATTGGCACTGAAGCACAGCTCCTCTTGGCACCCTGACTTGGCACCTGCCAGTGCTGGGTTGGATGTTCAAAGAGGGGGTTCCTTCTACACATCACGCAACCGATGCTACATGGAGTAAGTGGATTGCACTGATCACACAACGGGCTCGAATAGGAAGCCCCAGTCGTCCAGGGATTCTGGAAGTGATCACAGACTGGCCAGAAGGGAAAGGTTTTGGAATGTCACCAGAGGAGAAGGTAACACGTGCTGAAGAAGCCCCACCATATAATAAACTAACAGAAGATGAGAAACCATATGCCCTCTTCACTGATGGGTCCTGTCGCATCGCGGGAAAGCATCGAAGGTGGAAGGCCGCTGTATGGAGTCCTACACGGCGAGTTGCGGAAGCTGCTGAAGGAGAAGGTGAATCGAGCCAGTTTGCAGAAGTGAAAGCCATCCAGCTGGCCTTAGATATTGCTGAAAGAGAAAAGTGGCCAACACTGTGCCTCCTCATGGATGGTGGCCAATGCCCTGTGGGGGTGGTTACAGCAGTGGAAGCGGAGCAACTGGCAGCATAGAGGCAAACCCATCTGGGCTGCCCCACTGTGGCAAGAAATTGCTGCCCGGCTAGAGAAGCTGGTTGTAAAGGTACGTCATGTAGATGCCCACGTACCCAAGAGTCGGGCCACTGAGGAACATCAGAACAACCAGCAGGTGGATCAGGCTGCCAAGATTGAAGTGGCTTAGGTGGATTTGGACTGGCAGCGTAAGGGTGAATTATTTCTAGCTCGGTGGGCCCATGACACCTCAGGTCATCAAGGAAGTGATGCGACATATAGATGGGCCCGTGATCGAGGGGTGGACTTAAGCATGGACGCCATCTCACAGGTCATCCATCAGTGTGAAACATGCGCCATAATCAAGCAAGCCAAGCAGGTAAAGCCTCTGTGGTATGGAGGGCGGTGGTTGAAATATAAATATGGGGAAGCATGGCAAATCGACTACATCACGCTCCCGCGAAGCCGCCAAGGCAAGCGTTATGTTCTTACAATGGTGGAAGTAACCACTGGATGGCTGGAAACATATCCTGTGCCCCATGCCACTGCCCAGAACACTATTCTGGGTCTTGAAAAGCAAGTCCTGTGGCGACATGGCACCCCAGAGAGAATCGAATCAGACAATGGGACTCATTTTCGGAACAACCTCATAGACACCTGGGCCAAAGAGCATGGTATTGAGTGGGTCTATCACATCCCCTAGCATGCACCAGCCTCTGGGAAAGTTGAAAGGTACAATGGACTGCTAAAAACTACCCTGAGAGCAATGGGTGGTGGGACCCTCAAACACTGGGACACGCATTTAGCAAAGGCCACCTGGTTAGTTAACACTAGGGGATCTGCCAGTCGAGCTGGCCCTGCCCAGTCAAAATTCCCACGCCCAGTAGAAGGGGATAAAGTTCCTGTAGTGCGCATGAAGAATATGTTGGGTAAAACAGTTTGGGTTATCCCTGCTTTAGGCAAAGGCAAGCCCATCTGCGGGATTGCTTTTGCTCAGGGACCAGGGTGCACTTGGTGGGTGATGAGAAAGGATGGGGAAGTCCGGTGTGTACCCCAAGGGGATCTGATTTTGGGTGGAAATAGCCAATAAATTAAATTGTACGATGTTAATAGCTATAAATTGTATTCATAGTATGACCATAAGAATCACCCAAAACTAATGAAGGATGGACTTTGGAACTGACTTCAACTGGTCCCCAGGAACTTCATCGAAAATTACATCTGTGACCTCCAGACTGCGAGCATGGACCATACCAGATACACCAGCCATGAAAATACTGTGGATGCAGCGTGCAACAATCCAGCAGCACACACCATTGTTCCTGCTCTGAGACACTGTAATGACAGATGGAACCCGAAGCCATGGACTAAATGAACTCAATGGACACTTTATAGAGCGATGGCCCATGGAGTAAGAGAATGGTGTCAGTGAAATAATCTGGGCATGATGTAGATGGTATGGAATAAGGGGTGGATAATGTCCTGGTTCTGGCAAGGATAGAGTTAATTTCCCAAGGAGCCAGGACAGGTGACCCAAGCTGGCCGGGGGCTATTCCATACCACGTGACATCATACTCACCATAAAAGGGGGCTAGTCGGGTAGGGGAGGGGCAGCGCAGTTTCGGCACGGTTCGGGGACGCGCTGAGTGTCTGGTCGGTCGGTTGGTCGGTCGGTCGTTGGTTCGGTAAATCGTTCTCTGTTATCACCCATTGTTAATATTTGTTATCAGCACTGTTGTTGATTGTTTTTCCCTCTCCCTTGCTGTCCCAGTAAACTGCCCTTATCCCAATCCTCGAGGCTTTTGCCGTTGTTTTTTTCCCGTTCTCCTCCCCGTCCCGCTGGGGAAGGAGTGAGTGAGCGGCCGCGTGGCGCTCAGCTTCCGGCTGGGCCTAAACCACGTCACTGGGGCCTTCAGTCCCTGCCTGAGCCATCTTGTAGGTGTGCCTGTCTCTGCCCGTCTCCTGGATGAGCCTGGGACCTGCACTGCAGGGAGCCCCTCTCCTGGATGGAGCCCTCATACCTAGGTCAGAGCTTTTCAGGCATAGAACAGCATCTTCCCTGCCCTTGCCCTTGCCCTTGCCTTTTCCCTTCCCTATTCTATTTTGTTCTATGTGCTCACCATGAGCCGTGTAATGATGAGACTGTTAATTGCCTGAAATGCCAGGGGGTTTTCAGCTCCAAAACCACTTTCAAGAACACATCACACAAAAGTTACAAGAGCAAGCAGGATTTTATTTTATGGTCTTTTCCTGAATCAATCCAGAGCCAGCGCTCACAATCATGAAGACAATGTGCATGTGTAGCCAGAAGCAGGCTGATGCATTCTTCCGTTTAGAAAAAACATCCCTTGCAGTCTGGCAAAGGCAAGGCACGGAGCTGCAGAAAGGAGCAGCAGCAATACAGGACAAGCAGTCCCTGTTTCCTGAAGAGTGAGAGCGTGAAGAAGGAGGATCAGGACCAACCACACACACACCAGAAGAAGAAGAAGAAGAGGCGGGGGTGTGTGGTACTGTGGGATATTTTGCAAAGTATGGCACCCAGCGATGACAAAAGCATACTTTTGGCATTGCCAAGCTTGCTGCGCTGTGCTTCTCGGCGGGCGATGTGTGAAAAGCGCTCTTGTGCCTGCCCTGCGCTTGGATTGCCCGCAGGGAGAGCTGCAAAGCAGCAGCTGCTGCTGGTGGTACAGCAAGGCTGGAGGCCTTCCAAAAACACAGGCTGTCTTGCAGAAGCAAGAACCCCTGGGGAAAGGGAGCCAAGGGAAGAGCAGAGCTCGCTCCCGCTACGAAGCTGCACTGGGCAAGCGAGCCCAAAAGAGCCAGGGGCCGAGAGAGTGGCACCTTGGAGGTGCAAGAGCAGCAGGCAAGACCCTAGCGGCAAGGGGCCAGAGGAGCCCCGCCAAGGGGTTGTGCTCAGTGCTACAGAGGACAAGAAGCAAGGCCCCGCGGGCCTCCCTTGGGGCCTGCCCTGGGGGTCTAGCAAGCTTCCTCCCCCCCGGATGCGGGGCACAAGGGCCACCTTCGTGGAGCATGAGCAGCAGGCACCTGGCCAAAGGGGCCCAAAGCAGGCCTGGCAAGGGGCCGCTGCTCAAAGCCGCGGAGGAAGGCAAAAAACCCCCGGGGACACTTGCTAGCCCACCAGGGGAAAAAAAAAGCCTGCCTCCCCCCCAGCTGAAGGGCACGAGAGGCCATCTTCGTGGGGCAGGCGTGAGCAGCAGGCAGTGACCCAGCCAAAATGGAGCAGAGGAGCCCTGACAACAAGTGGTCCTGCTCAGTGCTGCAAAGGAAGGCAAAAAACCCCCGGGGACCAGTGCCAATCTGCCCCGGGGGAAAATTCCTTCCTGACCCCAGCGGTGCTGGCGATCGGCTATTCCCTGAGCACGTGAGCAAGACCGGCCTCCTCCTCCTCCTCCCATGGGTAGGCTGGTCACACCTCCCAGGAGACAGATGCCCAAGCCCTGTTCTCCCTCAGCCTGCAGCCATCTCAGGGGCTTGCAGGGTGGCCAAGTGCCCCTGGCTCGATCAACCTTGGGGGCAAGAATCCTTCCCGTGGGTGTCTGGCGGGACACCGGCGGGTGCTCCAAAGCACCGGGACCCCTTGGCAACCTCTCTGCATCGTCCCCTTTCTTACGGCTGCTGCCCCTGGCTCCACAGGGGATGAGGACGGCGACCTCTGCAGTGCCGCTCAAGAAAGCATTCCCTTGCTCTGGCCATGGCTATCCAGCAGAAAAGGCCTGATAGCCTCAGGCACCTCCAGGGATCGGTCTTGGTTCTCATCTCCTGAGGGGCTTGTGTTTGTTCCCCTAAGGCTGAAGCAGGATTTCTATCCATCCATCCATCCATCCATCCATGAAACCATCCATCCATCAGATGAGCTTTGAAGGTGGCTCTGCCAGGAGCTGGCCTTGCAGCAGAGAATCTCCATCCAGCAGGCTCGTCCAGCTTCCGTTCTTCCTCCCAAAGCCTCTGCCGAGGAATTCCACCAGCTCCTCAAGGACTTACTCTCAGATGCCTTTGAGCTGCCCACGGGCCAGCGCTGGCAGTGGCACAAAGGAGGATGCTCCCTTGTATCCTGCCCCGGGGCATTGTGACTGCTGCGTTGCCGGGCGGTGGCACTGTGACATGGGGGTGGTGAGGCCCCCATGCACAATTGCCTCTGGAGAGGAATTGAGTTTGGGTGAGCCCATTACAGAAACCATGCTTTGCCACATGTATAGAATCATAGAACCATAGTATGGTCTGAGTTTGACAGGACCTCAAAGATCTGCTCTTCCCAACCACCCTGCCATGGGCAGGGATATCCTCCACTAGATCAGGTTGCCCAAGGCCTCATTGAACCTGGCCTTAAACACTTCCAGGAATGAGGCCCCTACAACTTCTGTAAGCAACCTGTTCCAATGCCTCACCACCCTCACAGTAAATAATTTATTCCCAACATCTAATCTAATCTACCCTCTTTTAGTTTCAATGCATTACCCCTTGTCCTGCCACTACACTCCCCGAGAAACAGTCCCTCACCATCTGTCCTCTAAGTCCCTTCAGGTACTGGAAGGCTGCAATTAGATCTCCCCAGCACCTTCTCCAAGCTGAACAATCCCAAGTCTCTCAGCCTGTCCTCACAGGAGAAGTGCTCCAGCCCTCTGATCAGCTTTGTGACCCTCCTCTGGATTCACTCCAACATCTTAATTTCTTTCTTGTACTGCAGACACCAGAGCTGGATGCAGTATTCCAGGTGGGGTCTCACATGAGCAGAGTAGAAGGGCAGAATCACCTCTCTCAACCTGCTGGCCACACTTCTTTTGATGCAGCCCAGGACATGGTTGGCTTTCTGGGCTGCGAGCGCACATTGCCAACTCACGTGAGCTTTTCATCTACCAATACCCCCAAGTCCCTCTCCTCAGGGCTGCTCTCAATCCATGCTCCACCCAGCCTGTAGTTGGGCTTGGGGTTGCCCTGACCCACGTGCAGGACCTTGCACTTGGCCTTGTTGAACTTCATGCAGTTCGCACAGGCCCAGCTCTCAAGCCTGTCAAGGTCCCTCTGGATGGCATCCCTTCCCTCCAGCACGTCAACCACACCACACAGCTTGGTGTTGTTGGCAAACTTGCTGAGGATGCACTCGATCCCACTGTCCATGTCGCCGACAAAGATGTTAAACAGTGCCGGTCCCTGTACCGACCCCTGAAGAATGCCACTCGTCACTGATCTCCACTTGGACATGACGCCGTTGACCACAACTCTTTGAGTACGACCATCCAGTCAATTTCTTGTCCACTGAGTGATCCACCCATTGAATCCAATTTAGAGACAAGGATGTCTTTTGGGACAGTGTTAAATGCTTTGCACAATTCCAGGTAGATGATGTCACTTGCCCTTCCCTTGTCCACCAATGCTGTAACCCCATCATAGAGGGCCACCAAATTTGTCTGGCACGATTTACCCTTAGTGAAGCCGTGTTGGCTGTCGCTAATCACCTCCTTATTTTCCATTTGCGTGAGCATAGT
Source organism: Balearica regulorum gibbericeps (assembly GCF_011004875.1). NCBI lineage: Eukaryota > Metazoa > Chordata > Aves > Gruiformes > Gruidae > Balearica > Balearica regulorum. The sequence continues at coordinate 110,544,777 of NC_046185.1, read as the reverse complement.
TTCCAGGAGGGTCTGCTCCATGATCTTGCCAGGCACAGAGGTGGGACTGACCAGCCTGTAGTTCCCTGGGTCTTCCTTTTTTCCCTTCTTAAAAATGGGGGTTATGTTTCCCATTTTCCATTCAGTGGGAACTTCACCAGACTGCCAGGACTTCTCAAAGATGATGGAGAATGGCTTGGCAGCTTCGTCTGCTGGTTGCCTCAGGACCCGCAGATGCATTTCATCAGGTCCCATGGACTTGTGAACCTTCAGGTGCCTTAGATATTCTCAAACCTGATCTTCTCCTACAGTGGGTGGTTCTTCATTCTCCCAGTTCCTGCCTTTGCCTTCTGTGACCTGGGCAGTGTGGCTCTGTCCTGTCCCACTCAGGGGGTGAGGGTGAGGTTAACTTTTTAATTCTCTGCGCAGTAATCACAAGTAATGACGATTACTTTACAGGTTCAAACCAATCATAAATTTACTTAAAACTCAGTGGAACTACACAAGATAGAGGCTTGGCAAAAGTCATAACAATGCTCAAAACTTAGCAGAACTATGAAAGGTAAGGGTTTAGCAAAACATGTGACAATATTACCCTAATGTGCCGAAAATTTAGTTAGAGACAAAGAGAGTGATAGAGAGGAAAAGAAAGAGAGAAAGAAGAGAGAGAGAGAGAAAGAAAATATATCACCACCCTTGGATCCAGCGATGTTCTCTGCTCATAGTTGTAGTCTTCAGGTGGTGGGCATGTGCCGAAAACTTATGTTTTCCCTTTTTATAACCCGATGTGCCCGCCCCATAGGCGGGGGTCTGTCATCACTGAGCAGGAACAGTATGTGCTCAGGAATATTCAGAAATGTTCTAGAAATGAGTCGGTGGGTTGTGGGGGTCCTGGGGGTCTCACTGCCCCCCCCCCCCTCCTTCAGGGCTGACCAAGTGAGTGGTGATCTGTCACAGGCACATGGTGCACAGGGCACTGATGGTCTTTGTTTACGTGTTTCAGGAATAGCGGAGTGGTCTCACAAGATGTTATCCTGCCTCCACAGGCTCCGTTCTTGTTCAACACTCCCTGCTCATCACCAGCCCATCCCTGTCCATGTCAAGATGGGTGCTTGCGACATCCACTTGTTATCAGGGCCTTACAGGCTCAAGCACTTGCTGGTGAAGACTGAGGCAAAAAAGTCATTGAGTACCTCAGCCTTCTCCATATCCTGGGTAACCAGGTTGCCTGTTTCATTCCGGAGGGGACCCACATTTTCCTAGTCTTCCTTTTATCACTGGCATACCTATAGAAGCTTTTCTTGTTGCCCTTGACATCCCTGGCCAGATTGAATTCTATCAGGGCTTTGGCTTTCCGAACCCGATCCCTGGCTGCTTGGACAGTTTCTCTGTATTCCTGCCAGGCTACCTGCCCTTGCTTCCACCCTCTGTAAGCTTCCTTTTTTATTTGACTTTGTTCAGGAGCTCCTTGTTCATCCACGGGGGCCTCTTGGTGTTTTTGCCTGACTTCCTCTTTGTTGGGATGCATTGCTCCTGAGCTTGGAGGACGTGTTCCTTGAATACTAGCTAGCTTTCATGGGCCCCTCTTCCCTCTAGGGCTTTGCCCCATTGTATTCTACCAAGCAGATCCCTGAAGAGGCTAAAGTTTGCTCTTCCGAATTCTAGGGTAGTTAGCTTGCTGCGCACCCTCCTCGCTGCCCTGAGGGTCTTGAACTCCACCATTTCATGGTCATTGCAGACAAGGCTGCCCTTGAGCTTCACATCCCCTACCAGCCCCTCCTCATTGGTGAGAACAAGGTCCAGCATGGCACCTCTTCTCGTTGGCTCCTCTATCACTTGGAGGAGGAAGTTATCATCAACACCTTCCAGGAACCTCCTGGATTGCTTGTGCCTTGCTGTGTTGCCCCTCCAACACATATCGGGGTGACTAAAGTCCCCCATAAGGACCAGGACTTGTGAACGTGAGGCTGCTCCTATCTGTCTATAGACAGCCTCATCTGCTCAGTCTCCCTTGTCAGGTGGCCTGTAGCAGACCTCTGCTATGATGTCCCCTGCCCCTGCACTCCCTTTAATCCTGACCCATAAGAAGGGATGTATTTATTCATGACTAAAGACATATTTATTCTTAACAATAAATTTCCAGTCCCTAAAGTGACTGTAGCATTAAGGATTTCTAAGTTTCCTGCCCTTCTGCTTCTCCAAGATCAAGCCTGCTCCTTTCATTCAGGCTTCTGTCTCTGTTCACTCCATATGCTGGGTGCTTCCCTCCTGGCCCATCACTGCCAGACATCAGCCTGGGGATTGCCTCCAGCTGTGCCTCTGCCTGTGGCTAACACAGGCCACCTGTGCCAGAGACCCCTTTTCCTCCAGAGGCCCAATAGTGAGGAGAGGGCTTGGGAGATGAAGGAAAGGTTTGTCACCTCTTCAGTCAGCCAAATTCAGTCTGGATAATGCTTGGGTGCTTTTTTCTGAACCTGTGTTTGGTGAAGGAGTGTTTCTTGTGCCAAAGCTGTCCTGAAGTGAAAGGCAGCAGCTCACCAAGCCACCTTGGTGCCCTCATTTAGCAACACCAAGACCCTTTCTTCCAACCCTGAGAAAGCCAATTCATGAGGTGAGGACATGTGGTGAAGACATGATGAGAGATTGTTTTGGTTTTTTGTTAGCTTTGGGGTTTTTTATTTTGTGTGAGGGTGTTTGGGTTTTTTTTCTTTTTGTAGCAAATCCAGCTTGATTTGTAGACAAAGATTGTAACTTGATGCAAACTTAGCACAGAAAGCAAGTCCTCTGGGACCTGTGAGAAAAAAATTTCTTCTGTAGACTCAGGCTGGCTGGAGCTATGCAATGCCTTCCAGATGTTTTGTAAGGAGATGCGTTAGGTGGAGGAGGGGTGCTAGCTTACCTGTAATTCCTCATACTTGTGTTTTTGACTTGGGTTAAAAAAAAAAAGGCTCATCTGTAATTATTTTGTGTGGGAGGAGTCCCTACTTTTGAAGCAGGACTCTGCAGAGGCTCACATTAGAATATTTGGGATGTTCATTTATGAGCACAGTTTTCCTGAGAACAGGGTGGGTGAAAGAACAGGGAAAGCTGGAGGATCACCTAAACAAAACAAACTCCAAAAAACCCAAAACCAAAGAAAAAAGACAGCTATAAACTCCCTGTACAACAGCAACTTGGATATAATTTTTCTCCAGAGAGATATTGCTGACTTAAAACACTGTTCTAATTGTTAGCTCTGGCACTGAGGTGGGTTTCTGTGGAAAAGCTGTTTTTGAAAATAAAAGTCCAAAAAGTTGTTATATTTCTTCCTAAATCTCAAGGTTGTCTTGTTTCTTCTTCTAACAAAAACCCCCCACCCTCAACGCACAAAAAAACCCATAGGAGAATTAACATTTACAGTGTTACTTAAAATACAAGTCTGCCATTGATTTTACTCCCTGAGAGGCAGCAGTTCACTGTGTTTTGCAAGAAGGTTCAGCTAGGATGGGATTAATTTGATTATCTTTATTTATTAATGCTTATTTTCTGACAGAAAAAAAAAATGTATTCTTGGAGGGAGGAGGAAGGGACAGAATGGACGCTCCTTCCTCGTGTGGTGAAAGGACATCTGAAAATTAGCTGTTTCCAAACTGGGAGCTGGTTCTTCTCCCCAGGAAGATACTCCTCCATCTGCCTTGGTATTCTGAATCAGCAGAGCTTCAGAGAAACTGGAAGAGCTCGTGGCTGGGGAGAGATTAGAAGAACAAGGAGCAGCATGATGGGGACTCAGGGAAGATGCAACCTCCAGCAGCAGAGACCAGAAGAGAATTCATTTCTCTTTGAAACACAGTCCTTGTGACTGATATCACCGGTGTGTCACCAGAAAGCATTAGCAAGAACAACACTATCCAAAGCTATGTAAACCTAGATGGTGCTAAGTTACTTTTCTTGGGAAAGGAGATGTGTCTAGTGTTACTAAATCCTCCTTGCCTCCTGAGCTGTACTTTTTTGGCCCCTAGGCAATGTCAGAATTGTGCTATCGTAGCCCTGTTTCCTTCCCATTGCCTTAATTTGAGTTTACTATGTTGACCTTATTGGGAATGCAGCCTGCAGACTGATCTTCCATCCTCAGAGACACAGTTATGGTTGATCTTGACCCTGACTTGCTATAAAAATGGCATCTCAAAGCTCTATGCAAAACAAAGATATCATGGATTGACAAATTCAATTTGTTGCACTTGTCACATGAAAAGAAAATTTTTCTTGCAGTCCAGCCAGCTTCCCCTGCAGTATGTAAGCATGAAATTATTGATCCTATTTCAGCTTGTATGCAAATCCAGTACCTGTCCTGAGTTTTGACTAGTAATTTTTAGTGTTGAGTGCTGCGGGCACCAGATTCTGCTCCGTCACTTCAAACAGGTAATACCTGTTCTGTACACACACAGAGCACACCTGGATTAAATCTCTTAGTTGAAAGGAAACAACATATGAATGCTATTAGAGCAGTATAAAGAAGTAGTCTGTTTTGATCCACTGAATTAGGATAATTTTTACCAGATTTTTCTTTTTTTATTTTTTTGAGTTGTGAATCCAGTTTCCTTTGAATATAGACAGCGAGTTCTCCAAACATCCTTCATAGCCTATATTGGCATACTGCCTCCTCTTGGTGGTGTCTTTTTGCTCATTATATTTGTCCTACCATAAAATTCAGAGTCTGTTGACTCAATTTGTGCAAGATAATTTGTAATTGCTGTAGCAATATGTAAGCTTAAGTAGAATTGTCTTTTAGTAACCCACTTAGTGTGGTTTGTTGAAGCACAAAGTTTATAGTTTGGCTGGAGGGGCTCAGAGATGAATCAAGACAAACAAAACACATGAAACATTCAATGCTATTAGAACATATGGGGTTTCTAAACCAAAAGGAAAAGGGCTGCAAAATGCTGTATTGAGCTGATATTACCATGATAATACCTTCTTTTTCTGTTGATAGTGCCTTACTGCTCGGTGTTGGTGTCAGTAGAGCAAATTCCCTGGTATGATTGCTTGCTTGTTAAATGAGCTGTCCTAGAGTAGGGAGGGATAAAATAGTGGCAGAGAAACAGTGACTCACTTATCCTTTGAAAAGCCTTTGTCAACATCCTTTTGAGACTGATGAAGTGGATGCTTCTCAATATGAGCTATTAAATATCCTGGCTGGCCTTGCACCAGCAAAATGCTTGAAGAAAGCTAAGTGGGAGGGACGGAGGGAGGTCTCAGCAAGCTAAAGCAAGATGAGATTTGCAGGTGGAATTAGGGTTTTGGCAGTAAGGAAAACATCTGGGAGAAAAGCTGGTGAAAGCAGGCCTTGGAGGAGATCTCAGAGAAGAGAGGAGAAAGGGTCCCGTAGGAAGGAGAGTCTGTGGCTGGGTTTGGAAGAAGAGAGGGAGCCTGAGGGAGGGGAAGTATGAGCAAGATGGTTGGGTAGGAGAGTGAAGTATTCAGGAAATGGAAGACAGCAAGTAATTTTAAGATGGAAGAAATGAAGCTGGAGTGGTTTGCATAAAAGTAGCAATCAGGTAAAAATGGGAAAGAGTACATGTCTTGGTGAAGTGAAAGGGTTGGGAAGAAGCATATTTGTGGTCCTCAAAAGAAGACCTTTTTAAACAGAGAGAGAGACTTGTCGAAAGAATGGGAAATGTAATGGCTTTCGAAGTGCTGATGAGAGCCAGGAAATTTTAGGGAATTAATACAGGGAAGGGAGGAAAGGGCTTACAGGTGAGAGGCAAGATGGGCTTGCAGAATAGCAGGATAGAATATGAATGTTGCAGCAGAAACAGGATCATCCAGGGAGCAGAATGGGACAAGCAAAGCCTGAGGGGGTAATAAACCAGGCATAAAAGGAAGAGCAAAGTAGCAGACTTCAGAGGAAAATGAGTTTATAGGGGAGAGGACAGGATATACTCCTTCTCACCAGCATTTTATTCTCTTCCACCATCCTATTGATACCTGTTTTCCTGTTATCATCCATGTCTCTTTCTACTTTTGCCACTTTATCCATCCATCCTCACTCATCAGTAAGAAGTTCAGAAGGCACCTTCCCTGAGTCACGTTGACCTCAGGTTGAATTCAGGAGATATTTAAATTATAGATGATGGACTCTGCTTTCCTATTGACCATACTGTATGGTTTACTTCCTAGGAAATGGCTCTATTTGCCTCTTCATTTGAGACAGGTGTTTCTCTTCCAAACAATGCTGGATTCTTGAATTCTTCTTATTAGTGGCTCTTTATAACATTTGCATACAGCTGGAAATCCTCCTCTGTTGGGGGAATCCTCACACGTCACTGAGAAATGCAATAAAAAGAGACCATTTGTGCACAAGGATCAATAAATCTGAATGCGGCTGTCCACTGAGTGAGAACGCTACTTACACTGGAAAACCCTATTATATCTTTTGCTAGAAAAGCATGTGCAATGACAAATAATCATAACTGACCAAAATTAATGGGACCTGTTATGACATTGAAAGAGTTAAAAGAAATAAGTTAGTATTGTAGATGTAGGAAGGGATTTTGAGAGAGTTTATAAAGTTAGCAAGATTCAAGGAGGTCAGGAATCTGATGATCCCAGAGGGACAAATACAGTGCTATTTGCAGCCAGTTTGCAGACTGGGCTCGTACTGTTCTTGAAAACATGAATTAGAGTTACTGGGAGCAATAAGAAAGAGATATGGGATACTAGGTGCTCTGGAAAGATAGTAGGTATTTGGCAGCACCTGGCATTGACTCCCTCAGAAAGGTTGTTATACAAATGAATCAGAATGTGTTTGAAACAGGTGCTGGAAATCCCTAATTTTTTTTTTGTGTGTGTGTATGTGTGTGGTTTTGGGGTTTGATGTGGGGGTTTTTGTTTTGTTTTTTGGGGGGGTTGTTGTTTTAACAACAGAATGTTGACAAGAATAGAGCACAGCTGCAGCTGTTCAGGGTTTGACAGATACCAACTACAGCTATACCAGAGCCAAACGAGGCCTTGAAAGAGGATGTGAAAAGTTCAATGTACAGATAAAGAAAGAAATGAAGGTGAAAATCAGAAGCTCAAGCAGAAGATCACAGAACTGAAAGCTGGCACATGCTACAGCTTCTGATGTCCTAGCAGAAAAAGATGAGAAATGCTGTGACATATCAAAGAAGCAGGTGTGTAATTTGGTAGTTATGGGAGAGTATGTGGGGGAAGGAAAGTTCATAGGGGCTGCTACAAGTTAAAAATGCTAGAAGGTAAAGGAATTCCTTTATGTAGCAAGCCGGAACTCACACCGTTATTCTCCTGCTCGCTTGGTAAAATCAGAGAGGGAGAAAAGGGACTATATAGAGGAGGAATAGGTATTGTCACTTGGGATGAGGCCACGAAGTGTGTCCTGGAGGGTTTCAACAGAGTGCAGAGAACAAATTGACTTTCAAACTTCACTGGAGGGGTAGGTTTCAAGTCAGATAATGAAAATGATCAATGACTGGAAAATATTTTATCAGTAGTCACCCTTCCATTCAGAATCCAATAACACAGGAATGAATTTGTAGCACATCACAGCAGCCATCCTGCAGATACTCCAAAAGAGTAGCAGCTCCTGAGATGATGGAGAAAATTGTAATAGTGTCCTCCTCAGTAATGCCAAAGAAGGCTCTCAGGATGCTGTTGAGCTTGGGGAAGAATGAATGCCTGTGGAAAGGCAATGTATGTGATTCTGCTTGCTCTTACTCCAGAATTAGGGACAAATAGACAATTTTTAAACCTTCTCATGAGCTTTTTATCCCAGGATGTCTCAGTGGCATCAAATATAAAATATAATGGCTAAAGCTGTTTAGAGATGGCAGAGCAAATGTAATTTGTCATCAAAGAAAGGAATAAACCAAAAGTCACCCTGCATCTGGAGGGGGAAAAGCACGTTGATGTATTACTTTATTAAATTATTTATTGAGCAATTTGTTATTTTAATTCTCGATAACTGATTCATTAATTATTAATTTATTAATATAGGCTTTGCACAGTAAAAAAAAAAAAGTTTCTGGGGAGTTAAAAAATTGGGAATTTAAAAATTAAAAATCAGTCAATGCATTTTACCTGACTAAACCTTTTAGATTTTCACAGGGAAAAGCCTTAGCAGTGTTCATATTCTTTCTTAGAGCAGGAATTTTTTGTGAGATGAAGTAGTTCCAGTAATACCTGAAGCCTATGAAGAAGAAAATCAGGTAGCAGATGGAAAAATACTTGCTTGTAATTACACTTAAGATCAGAAAGGAAATAAAATGGTCTCCCCACACCTAAGCTTCATTGCCTAATAAAAAATAAGGAGAATCCATCTGCCACCAACCTGAGGCTGAGCCAGACTCAGAATAGGTGTTCATAAGTCAAATGAAATAGGAAATGAAATTAGTGAATGAAATGTCTTTACAGCAGCACAGATATATGAAATGTCTGGCTCTGCCAGACTCACATAGCACTTCTGTGGGCTCCAAGCAGGGGAGCGCAGGGTTGTTAGTACCTACTAGACTTTCAGCCTAATATTATGGATTATCTAACTTATGTCTAGAACTGTCAACGTACACTTATTTAACTCTAGTTGACCAAAATGTGAGTGTTAACATGGAATGTGCTCAAAAAGGGATGGCAACAGCTATTGTATCGTGTTTTTAAGGCTCAGTAGATATGTGCAGAAGTAATTGTGTTTCCTAGCAGCCCATCCTACTGCAGTTCTTAAGTCCATCTACCAGCTGAGCCAGAAAAGTATTAGACTTTGATCTCCTCTAAGTCTGCTCCAGGCGTGACAGAAGAGCACCCTTCCTCCTCAATGCCCTGAAGCGATGGCAACTTAATCTGGAAATTTTCTTCAGGATGACAAATGTTGACTGAATATAGCAGTGGGATCTGGCAATGGAATAATTTGTAAGTAATTGGGAACATCAGAACATGTTTAATAATGTGCAGTTTTGCAGATTATGTATAATGTGAAAACCTGACAAACTTCAAGTTGCCATGACAGCTTTGTCACGAAAACTGTGTACACTTTTATATGGAAATAGTGACAGAAGTGATGCATGAGTTTTAAGTAATCAGTAGATGAGATGATATTGGGGGCAGGGAGGGAATTTGGCATCCCAAAAGGGAAAATGTTACAAAACGGAGGGAAAGAGAGATTTGAGATGCCGGGGAAGATGTCAGCCTGGGGCCTCTGTGGGCTGGAGGGACTGGTGGGAGGAGAAGCAGTAAGTGAGGGCCCAGGAGCAGAGGTTATTGGTGGGCATTAATAGTTCTCAGTGGGAGGACGTAGAAAAAGACTTGAAAGCTGTTCAGAATGCAAGTGGCAAGACATCCAGTTAAGAAGCATAAAAATAGCTAAGTGCATCGTGTGCCAGGCCAGTACATGAAAAACAAGTTCCTGCATATTATACAGCACCTTACTTAATACCAAGGTTACAAGCAGGATGCAGAGAAGCCTAGTATGGGGATGGGGAGGGAGGAAAGTATTTGGGTTCATAAACCACAAGATGCTGGAACGAGGCAAAATAATAAATGTGAACTGATGGAGGAAAAAGGAGCCCTGGGGGGGGTCTGCTCCACTTCGGAGGCAGGTGGGCTCAAGAGGACAGCACTCATCACCATGCCTGTGGAGGGGACGTGTTTTCCAGGCTGTGTCATGCATGTATGTCCTCCACAGATCTGGGCAAGAACGCACGATGGAGTTTTGGAAGCCCTGGATGCCTTGTGTTCACAGAGAAGTGGTGCCTGGAGATGCTGCTTTAAGGTGCTGGAGGGTGCCTTGCTGGCAAGTGATTTCCTTTGTGTGACGAGTCCCTGGACTGTGTATTGCAGCCAAGGCAGCTGGTGGAGACAGGGTGATGCCTGGGCTGCAAAGGTTGAAGAAGACAAGAATAAGGTAACCTGTGGTGAGCATGTCCAGTGTGTGGCAGAAGCCTGCTGACATGACTGGCAAGGGTTTTATTTAGCAATCGAACAAGTAACACAAGCAGGAGACACTGAGTCATTGGTCACAACTCCCACAACATTCAGCTGTTGACCTTTTGCTATTGCTACTCTGAAAGCTGTGGGTCAGCAGAACTGAGTCCTTTTTCCTCTCCAGTCAGATGTGACGAGTTAATGAGAAGATAGCTAAAGGACTTGATAGCCTAAGGAGTCCATGTCTCCACAGAGATGTAGATTTGCTAGGAAACTCTGCTTGGCTAAAGCTACCCCGTACATGATCAGAGTATCTACTGTGCACAGGAATTTAGTAAGCTGTTTCTAATAAAATGACGTGATAATACTGCTGGTCATTCTCATGAATAAAGCTGAAGGCCTTAGAAAGAAACTTGAAGAAATGTATGGAAAGCACAGATCTTGAATCCCTGGAAGGGATTTAGAAGCTCCAAAATACTGAGAATTACTATGAAAGCTTGTTGGACAGTTATGAAGAAACACAAATGAATGTTAGCAAAGTTTCAGAAGGCTGATGTATAGAGAAAAAATGGACCATAGAGGTGAGGTTGCAGAAAAGTTAGAAAACTCAGGAGGAAAAGGGACACACTGAAAGTTAGCTGAAACTGATGTGAACTAGCAAGGATTTTTATTAACAAAAAAAACAAGTGGGAAAATTAGGGAAATTAAGGATTTAAAGAAAGTAGGTATTGTTAATATCCTAGAGGGAATCCCGAGGATTGATCCCAGAGGAGTGTGCTCCTGCTGTCAGCTTGTATTTGTGGGTTACTTTACATAATCAATTAAAATGTTACCCATAACTCATTTACATGGTGAACTTTATTCCAAAACCTGTCCCTTCCTGCTCTCGAAATAGCAACCTAAAGCCTTGCCAAAGCATAGTTTATTCTATCAGGCCAAGTTCACCCAAGTTTATCCTCTAGTTGCAGCTGGCCATTTCACCTCCAAAGTAGTCCCATGTGCTGCTATCGGCTTATTATCCCTCATCACCCTCCTGTCCTGTAACTGCAACATCTACACCTAACTATGCAAAACCTTAGTGCGTTGGGACAGTGCTACAGAAAACATAGCTGGAAGAGTGTTTGGAGAGAAATTTCCCCAGAGAAGCTTTATCAGCCTTGGGTCTTGTCCATGCTGTCTGTCTCGCAAGTTGCTAACCGTGTTCCAGGGGGAGTGCGTGCCTCAAGATAACTTCTTTGCTCCTCTGGGACAAACAGAAACTGCCTGGTGATTCCTTGGTGGTTTGTCAATTAATGGAAAAAACATGACCTGGTCAGTAAAAAAATCTGACCAATGCTCAGTAATGTCTGTTTGTACACTAGCAATTACCAACGAAGGAACCTAGGCCAATGAACCAATCAGGGTACATTTTTCACCCTGTCAGCATGGACTTATCTGTTCTTCCTGGTTTTGCAGTTCTGAGAAAGAAACGAAGAGCAGCCTGAAATTTATATTTAGTGTTATTTGTGTGAAGACTCTCTCTGGAGTCTTGTAGTGGCTTAACAGATGGAGCCAGGGCAGAGATTCATATTGTGATGCTTATTTATTAATGCAGCTTTTCCTGAGACAGGGGGAAAAATATGGTTTTGTAGGAAACATTTTCCCCTTCCCCAGAATGGAAAAAGAATGACATCTGGACATGTCCTGTTCAGCTGCACTTGGGATGCATATTTTCCCCAGACGTGCATTTCTGAATCTCATGATGATCTGGTTGCTTAGAAGTAGTTCCGGTAGCCAGTTTCTTTTTCCCACAGAAAGCAGTTCAAATAAAACAGCAGTTTTGTTGTATGTCAGTGCCCTATTTCTTTCTTGATCTCAAGAAACTTCTGCTCTTATTTATCTACCCCAAAAATATAGAAAAACACAGAAGAGTAGAGATTTACCAGGGGCAGTTCTTGCTCAATGGGCGCAGTAATAGGCTGTTGTTGACTGTTATCTGTAAGACTGGGTTTTGAAGTATTAGGAAGAAGATTTAGATAGGTAAGAGACCCAAATTATTATGCTTATTTCTTGATGCCTGTTTTACTGAGAGGCAGAAAAAAGGAGCATTGCTGGAGGAGCTACTGTGAACTCTCCCTTCCACTCATCAATCCCTGTGAAATGTCCTCTTTGGCTCTTTTCCTCAGGCAAAAATCCCTCCTTCTGACTGATATTCTGCATCAGTGAGGTTTAAACTAAGCCAGAGGGGCAAAGGCCCAGAGTCAGGGGAGACTGGAAGAGTAGGGAATAGGGAATGAAGGACTCGACAGAGAGAGGCTGCGTTTATGGGAAAGATCAGATGAAAGACAAACCTGGAAAATTTTGATATTTTGCTCCCCTTGGGGCCTAATTTACCAGCTTGGTACCCTTGTAGAAAGAAAATGATTAATTGGGAGCATGGTATCTAGCAGTTCTCACAGAGCACAAATCCTGGACTAATGACAGTGCCAGTAGCTTGACTTCTCTTTGCAAAGATAAGCAACAACCAGTTTACCAGCCCCCACAATTTCTGGCCTGTGGAACGGTAAAATTTTAGCATTCATTACCGAGAGAACTGGCAGGGCTCACGGAACATAGAAATGCCCTTAGTCATGATTTTTTCCCACTGCCTTGTACTGTGCATCCTCTGTTGAGACTATGGGCCAGCATGGCCCCAAATCTGCTCTTAAGCCTGCAAGAGTACTGATCACGATGCATAAAACCCAATAACAAACCAATTTTATGGTTGGCAGATGACACTTGTTGAGTTGGTATGTAGCAAAACAAAGATGCTGAGTGTGGAGCCCAGCTGGCTTCGTCTCTCTGCAACTTATAGTTGAGATTAATGTAAATATTTTCATTAGTACTAAAAACTCTGGAGGGCAGTTCTACTCAGTTATGTTTCAAACGGATATATTGGGTATCTTTACACACATAGCAGACTATATCTTGGATTGGTGCTGACTTCAGACATTGCTTATGTGACCCCCTTGCCCTAGCTTGGTTATTCTCTTCCACTTTTTCCTGATGGAAGGGGAGGCGGAGGGAATCAGAGGAACTAGACAATGCAAGAAAACCAGCAACTGCTTCTTTCCTGTCATATGCAAGGCTTCACAGGTGCATTTTTTCTTTTCTCAATGTGCTTAGTAGCTGAGTCTCAGAAGTGGTAAGAAAACATTTTTGAAAAGCCAGTTTTATGCAAAGAAGTGCTTAGGTATTTCCTTGCTTTCAGCTGTATAATGCTCTATTTCGAAGTGTGGCCAACTGCTTTGAAATCAGCAATGGTCTAGGAAATTTGGGAGGCTAATACCAGGCTGATGAGAGGATCGTCTCTGTGCTAGTCCCAGCCACTGAATAATTCTCAGATTTCCCCTTACTTCAGTCCCTGTAGCCAGGGTGATGTGAAGCTGCGTATTTCCCACTGCATGTAGAGAGGCAGTTATGGCTGGTTCTGCCAGACCGAGGCTGAGCTATGGTGATCATTGCTTCTTCAACATCCAGGCTAAATTGCTTCAATTTTTTAAAATTTTTGCCAGGAGTCCCTACATTTAGTTCAAGGAAGGATGACTGCTGACATAGGGTCTCCTTCCTGCCTTGTCCTCTGGTGTCTCCATTTCCCCTACTGCTCCTGCTACCCATGTCTCTTCCACGGCCTCTCTCGTCCCCTTTTCTCTCTGCTGTGTGGTGCCACATACAGATGCAGTCAGGCTAGAGAGAAGCAGCATTTTTGGAAGAAGAGAAGGTGCCTTTGCTTTTCGAGGTTTGTCACACCTGCAGGTCAGAGCCTACTCTCTGGAAGGAAGGATAAGAGGAAGGATAATATTACTGAGGCATCCCAGCAAAGAACAAAATCAGTCTTTAATCCCATCGGCACGTGGCAATGTGGGAAATGACTGAGCAATTAGAGAAAACCAAGTCTTTCAACTTGCTTTGCATATATAGTCTCAGGCAAACTCAAGTGCAGAATCAAACAATTGCATTTTCATATTACTGCTTATTTGTTTTTCTTAGGGTTTGGTTTTGTGGATTGCTGAATAGGGTTTGCTGTGCATTTGTGTTACATGACTGAAATGAGCAAGTCTCCTAAATCCCATCAATTACAGTTTCTTGGCTCTGAGGGTAACCTGTACCCTCCAGAGATACCAATAGTAATGTGGCTTGCTTCTGGCATACGGATTGCCCTGGGTGCTCCTCCAAAGCAGCAAAAGGGGGATTAGAAGTGGCAGGAACAGCAGAGACTGTTTTGCAGGGTTTGAAAAATTGATTTAACAGAAGATGGTAACATCACCTAAATCAAGTCCCTATTTGTCCTAATCTTGCACACACATGTAGGCCTGTCCCCCTGTGTCCTGCTGATTCAGAACTGTCCCGTCCCACTTGGTGGGTGAGGGTGAGGTTAACTTTTTAATTCTCTGCGCAGTAATCACAAGTAACGACGATTACTTTACAGGTTCAAACCAATCATAAATTTACTTAAAACTCAGTGGAACTACAAAAGATAGAGGCTTGGCAAAAGTCATAACAATGCTCAAAACTTAGCAGAACTATGAAAGGTAGGGTTTAGCAAAACGTGTGACAATATTACCCTAATGTGCCGAAAATTAGGTTACAAAGAGAGTGATAGAGAGGAAAAGAAAGAGAGAAAGGAGAAAGAGAGAAAGAAAATATATCACCACCCTTGGATCCAGCGATGTTCTCTGCTCATAGTTGTAGTCTTCAGGTGGTGGGCATGTGCCGAAAACTTATGTTTTCCCTTTTTATATCCCGATGTGCCCGCCCCATAGGCGGGGGTCTGTCATCACTGAGCAGGAACAGTATGTGCTCAGGAATATTCAGAAATGTTCTAGAAATGAGTCGGTGGGTTGTGGGGGTCCTGGGGGTCTCACGGCCCCCCCCCCCCCCCCTTCAGGGCTGACCAAGTGAGTGGTGATCTGTCACAGGCACATGGTGCACAGGGCACTGATGGTCTTTGTTTACGTGTTTCAGGAATAGCGGAGTGGTCTCACAAGATGTTATCCTGCCTCCACAGGCTCCGTTCTTGTTCAACACTCCCTGCTCATCACCAGCCCATCCCTGTCCATGTCAAGATGGGTGTTTGTGACATCCATTTGTTATCAGGGCCTTACAAGAACACCTGCCTGAATGCCAGGGAATCATATACATCGTCCATAGCCCTCTTGTGTACCTCCAAAGGTGCCAGGAAGGGTAGGGCTGATCTCAGTGGCCTTCTATCTGTGTTCTTCTCTGAGACAGCTGAAGCCCAAGACTTCAACTTTCAGCTGAGTAAGGTGTTATTTGGACAATTTCTTACTGGCAAGTAAAGCCTTCACTTTTCTGTGCAGCTGGATATTTGCTTCTGTTTATCTCAGCCTGTGTCCTTCCCTGGTATAAATTAAGGCAACCCTGGACCCTTTACAATGGTCAGGTGTGGATTTTTGCAGGTTTTAAATGAAATACATTTGACCCTATCAGCAGGGTAGTGCTTACTCACAGTTATCCAGGGCTCTGCAGGCAAACAGGACAACTCAGAGGAGAGTAAGACATGCATAATGCAAATCATAAATTATTTAGGCCAAAAGAACAGATCTGGTGTGTTAATCTTTGAAGAACACGTAAGATCTCTGTTGAGACCAGAGGAAGGTTGAGAGAGCAGTGGCTTGCTGAGGCCTGACCTAGCTCTGTGTCAGCTCTCTCAGGGACAGTGTGCCACAGCCGCAGGCAGTCAGGGAGAACTGGTTGATGCACCAGCCAAAAAAAAAACCACCTGATGGTCCAGAACAGATCGTAAGGACAAAGGCCATTGCTAAGGGATGTAGTGGGAAAAAGCCAATAGTGTACCGATTGTTCTTCCTTCTCCCGTGCCCTGCGGCATCTCATTGTAATTGCTTATCCTAGGGGAAAATGTTATTATACTATGAGGGTGCAGCATCCTGAAACCTAAGGGTATTGATGACTAACAGCATCTGTGTAGAAATAAGAGGCTTTCAAAAGAGGAACAATACCTACCTTGTGTCTGTGCACAGCAACGCAGATTTCATCTGAAAGCCTGGAGTTCTTCCATGCTCAGCAGCCTGTAATTCTTTTGGAATAATTTTCTCCCCCTTTCTGGGATATGAATATAAATGACATTTCTTGCTTTGGGGCATTTGGACAGGGTCCATATAGATTCAACACACAAATTCATTGTAAACAATATGTCTGCCAAAACTCACGCATGGATGTTGCTCTTCATTGCACATGGCTTCCCTCTGTTTCACGCTAGGAGAGTTGACAGAGGAGTGTGTGCCCCATAGCAAGCTGAGGACCATGCTACAGAACAGCCTGGAAATTCATGTGGTAGCACTTCTACAAACTTCCAGTGATCTCTAACAACCACCACACGAAAAAAAAAAAGATTAAACTTAGAACATTCTCTATGTTTTGTATCATATTTTTGGAAATAACTAATGCCTTTATTAGCATTAAAAACAAGTATCATTTTTTCTTTCTATCAACACAAGCCTAAGGATGGTGTGTTGTGTGGAGTTACTGGGCACCAAAGCCAGCTCAGGTTGGGTTGCTGCTGCACTTGCACTTCTTCTTGTAAGGCTTGTCCGCCATTGGTTCAGGTAGTTCCTGCTATAGTAAATCCTGTAACATGCAACTCAAATCATGTGTTACAGCAATTTGAAGGTATTTCCACTACAATCTCCACCCCTGGTCCCTTTGGACCAGAACATTGGGTTTAACATTACAATGAACTCCTCCCCTTGCCTCTGCTCTGACTTGGACTTATGCACAGATCATAGTCCATCAGGGGTGTACCTGCTCCAAGTGGAGCTTTATCTGTGAGCCACAGTTTCTCCAGTGGTGTACCTGCTGCAGCATGGCCTTCCCTATGGGCCACAATGCCTTCAGACTTATCTACAGTCGTTTTGAGGTGTACCTGTTCCAGTGTGGCCTTCCCTATGGGCCACAATGCCTTCAGAGATATACCTGCTCCAGTGTGGTCTTACTGACAGCCACAGTTGTGTTGAGGTGCACCTGTTTCACTATGGTCTTATCCATGGCCATATGCTTTGAGGTGCTCCAGCATGACATCATGCACAACGCTTCAAGCCACTAATGCTTCAAGGTGTAGCTGCTACAACATGGACTTATCCACAGCCACAGATGCTTCGAGGTGTACCTTCTCCAACATTTACCTATCCTTGGGCCACAATCCCTTCAGAGGTATACCTGCTGTGACTCCAACATAACCACTGCCACAGATGCTTTGAGATATACCTGCTCTGGTGTGGACTTATTCATGGCCCCAGATGCTTCGGGGTGTCCTGCTCCCATGTGGACCCATCCACAGGTGACAGTCCCTTTGACTTGATTTCACACTGGAGTTCCAGTCTGTCCGGTACAGCAGCACAGAAACAGCAGCGATGCCCTGGCCATCTGCCAGCCCAGGAGCGTGGCCATCGCTGTTATCAGAAGTTCCCAGGCACAGCGCAGTAAGACGATAAGCAGTACAGCAGTGCAGCGAGCAGTGAAAGCAAAAAGCAGCCCCTAATGAGCACTAGACTCAACTGTACAGTAAGGCAATCTGGCCCATGGCAAGCACAGGAGCCTGTCAATCAATAGCTAAACAGCAATAACAGCTATAAATTCAATCTAGCACATTCCAATCAAATCTATTGTTATCTTGAACCCTTCAAGCCCCACGTTGGGTGCCAAAAAGGACTGTCGTGGTTTAACCCCAGCTGCCAACTGAGCACCATCCAGCCACTCACTCACTCCCCCCATGGTGGGATGAAGGAGAGAATTGGAAAACCAAAAGTGAGAAAACTCATGGGTTGAGATAAAGACAGTTTAATGAATAAAGCAAAGCCACTTGCACAAGCAAAGCAAAACAAGGAATTCATTCACCACTTCCCAATGGCAGGCAGATGTTCAGCCATCTCCAGGAAAGCAGGGCTCCATCATGGATAACAGTGACTTGAGAAGATAAATGCCATCACTCCAAACATCTCCCCTTCCTTCTTCTTCCCCCAGCTTTATATGCTGAGCATGATTTCATATGGTATAGAATATCCCTTTGGTCAGTTGGGGTCAGCTGTCTCGGCTGTGTCCCCTCCCAAGTTCTTGTGCACCCCCAGCCTCCTCACTGGTGGGGTGGTGTGAGAAGCAGCAAAGGCCTTGACTCTGTGTAAGCACTGCTCAGCAGTAACAAAAACATCTCTGTGTTATCAACACTGTTTTCAGCACAAATTCAAAATATAGTCCCATACCAGCTACTATGAAGAAAATTAACTCTATCACAGCCAAAACCAGCACAGGATGAAACCAGCCAAAAGCAATAGAAGTCTTTTAATGGCCTCCTTAATTATTTCCATCAAATTTAAAAACAAGCAAACAAACAAAATAGTGTTGAGGCCTAAAAATAGGAAAGCTGTGAGAATTAGAACTTTATGATGTATTCTGTGAGTATTCTTGATAGGAAAAAAAAAGAGGAGAAAATAAAATACTAACTCATCTGGTCAATATGAGCTGTTTAAACTGCAGTACTTTTCTCTTTCAGTTGCTTTGGAAGACAATTATCTTCCTCACTTTCACAGCTGCTTTCCTTACCTAAGGATCCTTTTATGCAATAGCAAAATAAAAAATTCCTAATACACTAAATTATTGTAGAGCATGATTATACATGTAGGACGGCATGTAACTGAACAGCCTCTAAACCTCCTCTGTCATCATCTAAGACTTTATGCTGAGTTGAGGATGTCATTATTGGCCAGATAATTGCCCAGAGTCAAATACAAGTTGTTCTGTGTGTGGCAGAGCTAATGAAGCCTGCTTTCCTATGTTGTTTGAGCCTTTTGTCCTTTAATTCCCTTTTCCACATGGAAAGCTTGTTGTAAAATGTCTCCCATGGGAGACACCAAATGTGCTGTGATCTGCAGTGTCTCTCTCTAGCTCCCTGTTTTTCCTAAAAACTTGCAGGACTCCAGATAGGTCTGGAAGCATTTCTTCTCCTTTTTGAAATGATTGAAATGGGTGAACAGTTTCCAAAAGTATTAGGGTTACCAGGAACCACTAATCAGCAGCTCATCCCCAGACAAGCACGTTCTTCATCAAATTAGTGCTAATGCTGGTGAAAAGCGCCAGCCTGGCACCATCTGAGATGAAATATGGTTAGGCAGAGAGCTGGGTATGTCCTGACGTATGCACTGATGAGCAGTGAGAGAAGGAGCTTCCTCAGCTCTCCTTGTTATGGTGGAAATCTAGGAGAACATGTGGGCCTTTTGAAGGAAGTTGCCAACTGGAGAAGAATAGCAACTAAGTGGGATAAACATTTGTGCTTGTGTGAGAAGAACATGTGAAAGAGTTGGATTGGGAACATAGCTGGCAGACTGCAATGGGCTGCGCTTATTATTACTGGAGCAGGCATCCAACCCGAAGGCAGTGGCTCCTGCCCAGCGGGGCTGAGCTGAAGGAGCAACACGATTGCTGTGCCTCAGCATAGCTACCGGCACAGTGCTGTGTGTGACGCTTTATGTGAAAAGCTACCCCTATGCTTAGATGGTTTGTTGGGTCCAAAGATTGGAAGGCAGTTACAGCAGCCACCAGAAGGGAAAAAGATCCTGGGCTGCAAAAGCCCCAGTATCACAGTCCTTGGAGTTGTCTCTAGATTGTTGTCACTTTTCCTGCTGTGTTGAAAATAACAAGACTGGTTATTTATGTCCCCAATAACTGTGCGGGTTTTCATTCACAACAGCAAGGTTGGCATACTCATTAGCTCAGAATTTATTTTTTTTAAAATACAAAATTAAAGCTCTGTGCAGGGTTAAAGCTGCTCACATAATTCTTAGCAGATGTGAAATTTCAGTATTAAGATCAGAGTTTTAAATTAATCTAAAAACATGAGCAATATGTTAATTTGGAAAAAATACCAACTGGCTGGAAATAACAAAAATCAGAGGGAATATAAACCTACCAGTTAATTTAGTTTTTTGGGGTTTTTTTGTTTGTTTGTTTGTTTTAAGCCAGAGAGAATTAACATGTTTCAAATGTATTTTTCTGGGTTGTAAGGCTTTTGGGAAGACACGCTAGCAGCCCTTAGCGTGGGGAAGTGTAAGCAGCTGCCCTCTCATTTCTTCTTTTTGTGGGTATTAAGGGGTTACTTGGAGACATGGTGCAGCTGTCAATGCCATGGCCAGTGACAGGGCTGCTGACTCCTTTCTGTGGCCTCAGGCATGAGTAACACTTGCAGATTTTGGAGCAGGAGAAAGTGGCTGTGGTGGTACATCGGTAGTATAATGTTTTACTTCTAGCACAAGCTTCAGTGAGAAAAGGAAGGATGCAGAAGACAGGAAGACAAAGAGGATGTCATAGGGTTTCATCAATCTGTAAGGAAATAAATGCATCTGGCTTATTTATTGTAGAAAAAGCACAAAACAATACAGGACAAAGGGAATTATAATCAGGGGCAGGACAAGGCGGGTAACAGAAAAACGTTTTGCTCTCAAGGCAAAGGGGAAGTCCTTATCTCACATAGGGTTATTGCCGTGATGCTTGGCTTCTTCACGTTGGGTTTTAGGATCTAGCTGTCAAATAGGTGGCTCAGGTTTAAAATATCAGCCTGGTGCAGTCTGGCTTCTCTAGCAGCCTGGCATCTGGCTACAGTGAAGGGGAAGGGAGTCTGGCTGCATCAGCTGTACGCTGCTGATATCAACCAAGCTCATTTAAAGCTAGAGGAGTAATTCAGTTTAAGCAGCTGAGACAGAAGATTGCAGCCTTCAGTATGACTTGACTGAAGCACAAAACAGTTTTTTTAAAATGACAAGGCTTTTTAGAAGCAACATTGCT
Organism: Balearica regulorum gibbericeps; assembly: GCF_011004875.1. Taxonomy (NCBI): domain Eukaryota; kingdom Metazoa; phylum Chordata; class Aves; order Gruiformes; family Gruidae; genus Balearica; species Balearica regulorum. The sequence goes on along the minus strand of NC_046185.1, from coordinate 110,524,062 downwards.
TATAAGTTCCCAGAGACTTTGAGGATCAATCTGCAGTCCTGTTAGAGGCCACCTGGGAAGAAGTTTGAGGTGCATTGACCAGGTGGTAAATACAAGGCAGGCAAAGATACGATGCAGGTAGAAATGATCAACTTATATGATTGAAAGCTATAATTTTCTCTTAAGGTTAGAATAAAAGGAAATAATTAATTCTCCAGTCACTACATGGCTTTTCCTGTCTGGGAATAAATCCCAGGTCTTCCCGGCAGCCAGGAGCCAGCCATGCAGCTGTGGTGCTGCCAGGGGCCAGGAGGCTGCGGAGGTGGAGATGAAAGCACGGGCACCAAGTTTTGATAGTGCTGGAAGGGGTGGGCAACGTAAAATGTTCATAAAAAAGGAAATACACCAGGCTGGGTCTGACTTCTGTCAGGCATCAAAGCTCTGTGGTAGGAGAGATCTTTGCTAAACCTTTCCCTTGGGCAAGTTAACTCTGAGTCACATATATAACAGATAAACCATTGGATTATATATCATGTAAGCATGCCAGCTGAATCGGTAACGCCACCTTCGAACAAAGTACTCTGAAGACAGCAATGAAGAAGGGAGCAATAGGTGGCAGTAATTGGTATCCTGAAAATCTAAACCCGTATGAAAGATTTGCAGAAATCAATACAGTATTTTTGGTGTATTGCGTTGGTGAGGGGCTATCATGCTTACAAACAAATGGAAATTTTTGTGTTGTTGAAATTACTTTCCACTGAGAATTTTTTTTTTTTTTTAATGTAGGCTCTCCAAAGCTTCTATTAGCTTGAATAACAGGACACCCAGCAAATGAATTAAATATCTCATCTATTATCTCTTCAAACACTAGACAGTTCCCTGAATTCTTAAAGGTAAGTTTAGGATCTTTGAGAATCCAGGTCACAAGGGCAAGTTGCATTTCAGCATTTAAAAATACATATGCTGAAATCCACTTGGCCTGCCGATGTCCTTGAAGATAGCTGTGGAAGTATTTCCAGACTTCAAGATGCCTTTTTTTTTCTTTTCTCAAAGTGTGACATTTTAAATGCATTTATGAAGAAGAAAGCCAGAGCTCTCTCCTCCTGGAAGTCTGAAGTAATCATTTCGAATTTGAGTTTCCTCCTCACGCAGGAAAAATAATCCCTGGAAAAATATATCTTGTTTATGTAGTTGAAAGGCAGTATAAAAATCCTTTGGCACCTGCAGAGTTTTTGGTAAAGTACTTAAATCTCCAAATCAAGGACCTTTAGTTAGTTTCTCTTAGTGTTTGTTTACACACTTCTTCACCACAACCAGAGAAGCTGCAATGCCTTGCAATAACGCGTTCTCATCCTGTGGGCCAGTTGCCATATATTCCCTACCTTGTCTTCAATGTAGATGACACATTTAGGATGCTTAGTTTAGTGGGGCTTTATTTTTGGTCTCACACATGTACTACCTAGCTATCACATTAAGCAGAATTTTCTCATCAAAAATAACCCTCTTTAAAGATTTTATTCTACCTCCTAAAATAATGGGCTAGACTTGAGCTAAATTTGTGCTGGAGAGGTGGGCTCTACCGCTGCTTTGTCATTGGCAGCCTGTTTGACTTGTGCCTCTGTGCAACCACTCTCAAGCTGGTGAGAGTCCGTCTCAGTAATGGCAGAGAGAACTTCACTAGTGGGGAACAAGGCATGGGAAATGATACAAGATATTCAGCTTACATCTGCTAAGCTGGCACTTATAAGCAAGTCAAGGTCCTTGCTTGCCTTTTTTTTTTTTTTTTAAAGGGTATTGACCCTCTGTTCTGCTTCCTTCTCTGTCTTACCCATTTCCTTTGACTCTTGCTCTATTTTTGCCTCTCCATACTTTGCAGGTACCTTCTTTCTAGCGTGTTGTGTATCATAAACTCCAGAACAGATTTCATCAGTGTCCTTCTTCTCTTTCTCTGTTTTAGAAGACAAAAAATGAATCATATTTCACTTCGTGTTCCCATTTGAGACCTGCAGTAGAAAGCAGAAATGACAAGCTACTCAAGCCACAGTGAAGATACTGTTCAGAGCCCAAGACCATCCTGTGTTACTGTGCTGGAGATGCATGCCATGTTCGATGATGTTTTAATTTGTATAACATTCTTACTTGGTTGCAGTGTGCTATTTTGAAATAATTTCAGGCTCTTCCTTGCTGTTATGAGCACTGTATAACAGCAGCAAAAATATTTTTCAATCATTTAGATACTACCAAAGATTATAAATAATGGTGGATCTATGCCCCAAAATGTAAATCCAGATCTTAACCATTCAAATGCTTTGGTTCAACTCATTAAAAATAGATACTTATCATAGCAGTCTGGAGTTTATCAGAGAAAGATTTTCCTTCTCCCGTGTATGTTTTAATTCCAGCTGTGGACTTAAATATACTTTTCATTAATTACAAAAGTTCTGTAACATTTTTTTTTCTGCCTTATGCTCTTAGTATAGCATAGCTAATTAACAACCAATTACAGGACGAAAGTAAGCTCCCTTGTGCACAAGTTCATTTGGAGGCAGAGTCTGATCTAAATTTTTATTCTGTTGACATGAGAATCACCAAAAGCCATCTTTGCTCTTGCATCACAGACTGCATTTGTTATGCAGGCAGCCAAAGGGAACATTTTTAGGTGTAAATGGAGACGTTTAACTGAGAAACTGCTAACATAATAAATATGGAACTTTGTGTCACCATTTATGCAATTATTTATCAAAAGATGTTTGTTCCTTATGGACAATACTTATGTTCCTAAAGGACAATACAACATTTTGCATTAAACAGTTTAGCTAGAAATCCTATAGAAGAGATCTTGCAAGTGTTTGGGATTGGCATCAGTCCTTTTGAAGTTAAAGCTGGCAAGTTGGGGAAACGGAGTTAGGCTGCTGCTGAGACCTTTTTGAAAGTTCATCCACATTACACTTTGCCTTCAACCACACAGCCAATTCCCATTAAAGAACTTTTTGTACTAGGTGATGCCTAAACTGGGATCCTCCAGCTTTTTCTCTTTGATAATGAGCCAGAAGCTTATAAAAAGAAGAGCCCGCCCTATCATGGGCTGCTGCAGGGCTTTTTTGGCCAAAGAAGCCTGAGTGTTTACACCTGAGTTTTGCTAACAAATAACATGGCCTCAAACAATACAGAGCATCTAAAAAAGCAAGTGTATCCTATTTGCAATTGAAAAAAATAATAATTACTTTGATGGACATAGTTTTAAACTCTTCAGGCATGACCTGTGTTGTTCTGTTTAGTTTCAATGATAAGATTGTGCCTGTTTCTGCTGGAACAAGAGCGTTGTGCCCAGTGGTGGGGTCAGCAGAGCCTCTAGCTCGGCACAATACTTTTTCTTGCCATCATGGTGGTAATGAGAAAATTAAGTGTCCTGTGCAGAAAAAGGAGCTGTTGCTAGCAGAATGTGGGGAAACAGTTCTGGCTGAAGCCATCCACAGAAGGCTCCAGCACTGGATCACTGGCTTCATGAAGACCTCAGCTAGGAGGCTTTAAAATAATTTAAAAAAAAAAAGTGGTGGTGGGGCCCAATATGGGTTAAGGATATTTTATGGGGTCTAGAAGAATGGGTGAAGCCATGTTATTCAGGAGTTAGAGATTAGCACTTAGGAGTCTTGGTAGAACTTTCAGGAAAAGCTGCAGTGTAGAGCAGCTGGCCCAGGGTTGGGGTGACCCTGTTTGCCACCCAGCTGAGAGGCAAAAGTAGAGATGCTTGGCAGAAAAGTGTTTCTCATCTAAAAAGGTATGGTGCTGCTTCCGTAGGGCCATATGTGTATAAAGAGGGACAGTATACCTATATGTCATTAATGTAAGGATTCACAGTGTGGTACTGAAAATGGAGGTAGATGTAGGAGCAGCAAAGCTTTTGACTTTCAAGGGTCCAGGAGGCGGTGAACAATGAAAATACCCTAGGTCCAGCTTAAGGGAGATGAGCATGATTTTAGTATATCGCGGCAAGAAGCAAAGCTGTTACCTGTTGGGGTAACTTGTCCAAAGGTATTTAGAGGTAATGGTAATTAGGTAGAAATTGGGTCTGGATGTGAGGAACATTTAAAAGAAAAATGCTGAGCTGTATTTAGTACAGTTACACACTGATGAACTCATTTCTGAATTCCTCAAATCTAGGTCTGTAGTATACGTGCTGCAAAAGCCTGGCAAAAAGCACTTGGATAAATTGTAAAAGCAGAGCATAATTTCATCTGTAGAATTTATGAAAAGGGCTGCACCAATTGCAAGTACTCCAAAAAGTGATGGCAGCTTAAGGAGCTGTGGATGCAATAAAGCCACCATAAATCCTAGCTGAAATGAATCAATATCTTGTTCCTAAATTTATTCATTTGCAAAACTTGGAGGCTGGGTAGAGCTTACTAAACTATGCTCACTTTGTGTGCCTTAGGAGTGAGTATTGGAACTAGAGCTGAATACATTTCTAACAATGAACATACATGAAAGACTATTTCAGTGTGAGCAATTACCCTAGAGCACAGCATTTGCTGTATATCTAAGAATAATGGATTAATGACTTCCAGGATAAATGTTTTTATAAAACTGAGATGGAAGTCCTGCATTCTGCCTCACCTCAGGAAAGTATGAAGTGGGTGTGGATAGAAAAGGAAAATAGGATTTTTGAAGAAGCAGTGCTGTTGTAGGGAAGAACAAGCAATTGTACCAGGTGGTGGTTGTTGGATATTCTTTCTGGTCAGAAATGGTACATATTACAAAGCAATGTCTCCCGTAAAATTAGCTAAAGCAGTATCAGTTATGGGTTGCCAGCACAGCTGCTTTTGGATGAAGGTCTTCAACACACCTCTGAAGTGTGACAGATATTTGTATGGCAGGACATATTTAAATTGGCCTCATGTCGGATGACAAAGTACTTTTTACAGTGTCTAGGAAGGGCATTATGAAAAAATTATAGGGAATCCATCAGTCCCAAAGACTATTCCAGCAAAGAGATGCTTATACAGGGGGGAAGGGTTTGATTTACTGCACGTAGACTTAGCAAAGGACTCAAGGTGAAAATAGAAAATAGCAAAACAAACAAACAAAAAAGCACCCCCAAAAGACCCCCAAGTCTGGATGTCCCCTAGTTTTGCTGCATAGACCAGATAGTGCTGGTACATGACTGAAAGGAAGGAGAGAGGTAGTAAACCAGTATAGTAGAGCAGATATTGGGATGGGTGACATATTTAGCAGTGGAGGTAGGGACAGATAAGAAAGAAGCGGTTTAATAATTGCCTGCAGATAAAACCAAAGGATAGTTACAGAATATGCGCCCTGACACTAATGAAAAATGGTCACAAGCTTTCATAAGCTGCAAGAGGGAACCAGGAGGTGGTTCGGGAAAGTAATAAGCATGCAGAGATGAGGAGCCACATTTGTAATGATCTCAGGAGCCAGAAAGCAGGCTTGTGCTTATCACATCCCCCAGCACAGCTCCACAGATTTCTATGCTCAGAGCAGGCGCGCTGGGCAGGCAGGGCTCTGGATGCCAATAAATTCCCTCTGCCTTCCTAGGGAAGGCATTACGGCATGTGGAAGTGCAGGTGGGACGCAGATGAGTAGCTTGGACAGGGAAATATGGCCAGCCCATCCGCCAGGCATCGCAATGCAGGAAGGTATGGGCTTGGGCCCTTTCTAAGGGTGGCTGTGGGACCTGGCGTTCCTTAAAAGCTGCAGCTGTCTTCGCATAATGTGGATGCAAGGAGGGTTTGAACACGTGCATGGAGTCTAGCTTTCACTTCAGATGCAGAATTAGATGAAGACAAGGATACCTGGGAGTAATGACCTCAATAAAGAAGCAACAACAAGAAGTGGAGAGCAGTTTCTCCTCTGACTAGGTGCCCCACAGTTCTTCTATAAGGCTAATCTGTGGGTGTTTGCACGCGGGAATATTTTCTTGAGAAAGGATCACCAGCAAATGCTGTGTTAAGCCCGGGACTGCTTGCTCTGCCCTTGCACTTGGGCAGCAGCCCTTCCGCTAGATGAATGATTTGCAGAGCTACTTTGTGGATGGGATTTGTGGGGATGATCTGGTTTAAAAAAAATAGCTGAGGGGAAAAAGAAAGTTATTTTTAACTCAGATTGGTTCATTATTCATGCTTAACAGGAGAGCCTTACAGTCAGAAAGGCACAAGTGGGAGTGAAGCACGCTGCAGGGCAGGGTATGGTCTCAGCTGCCTGAAGTGGGGCTGTGAGCTCAGCTTCTGGAACCATGGCAGGTCTCACTCTGCTCCAGGGTTTTTATTTTTACAAGTCATTGTTCTGCATTTGAGTTGAAAAAGGTAACTGTTAAAGGCTGCTGCTTTTCTAGGGAGAGTATCCCTACTTTTGTTTTTTATTTTTAAGACTCCTAGGTTGAGAAAAGGTAGAAAATATTTTGTGGTTTGGTTGTGGTTTTTTTTCCTTCCCCCCCACCCCAAGGCTGTGTTTTAACTTACAATTTCTCTGAGCTCAGCTTAGAAGGGAGAGAGCCCTGCTGTGGGGGTAGTGGAGGTGGCCAGGTTAGATGGAGAAGATGATGGAAGTCTTCTGGACTTTCATACTCCAAACCTCCGGTCAGCCACCTGGGGGAGGCCGGGCTTGAGGCTTACAGGGTGGGCAATAGAAAGAAAACAAAGGCAAAAGTAAAAGCCTGGCCTTTAAATCAATAATAATCCTATCTCTTTATAATTGGTGTCATAGCTGTGCTGAATCCATCCCTTTGTAGCAGTGGGGTGGCCAAGCACAACTAAGAGACAATGCCCAGCTTGGAAGGCAAGGGAGAAAACTATGGGTAATCTACCACCAAGGCACTAACTGAGGCAGGCTGAGGCATACCTTGACAAAGGCTAGCCATCCTCCTGCCCATGGATGCCTTTTGTGGTAGCTGTGAAAGCAGCCCATGTTCCTCAAGCCTCGGCACAGTGCCTGAAGTACATAAATGACTTTCTCCTCATCTTTCCTTGTTTTCTTTTATCTTGGGAGATTACTGAGCTGAGAGTCTGCTTTCTGCTAATGAGGCCAGAGTACATTGGAATTATCTGCGGGCACCAGTTAATAAATAGCAGAATAAAAGGCAAAGAGCTGGCTGAGGGTGATGCGTGTCAGATCTTCACAGAGCAGCAGCCCCTTTCTGTGCAGGGCAGGAGCCGGGGAGGATGAGAGCCAGGGCAGGAGGGTGCAGCTCGGCTGTGTGCCGCATGCAATTAAACTAAATTGCCTGACTCTGTTACCTCTTTCCACACCCCGCCCCCCCACCTCAAAAAGCAAGGGTCTAAATTGCTGTCAGGCTACAGCTGCTAATGAGACTGAGCTACATGGTGGCATGTTTAGTGTACTCTCTGCTGTGGTGGAGGAGAGCGAAGTAAGAGACGGTGCACTGCATCAGTGGGGACCAACAAAATCTCACAGCCTACTCTAAGAGAAAGCCATCAATTCTGATTTATTACTTGAGTGCCTATAGTAAGTCATTAAGCAGTTACCTCTCATCATCTCAGCAGGAGATAGGACCAATGTAAACAAAAGTGTTATTTACTTGGTATTTGTTTTTTATTATTATTTCATGCAGAACTTGTTGCACTGCCTATCAGTAAGGTTGCCCAACATTTTCCTTCAGGAAAAGCTGTTTTCAATTGCTTCTAACAATTCTTAACCATTTGGACTGTAATTTTCCACACCAGATATTTGGCTTAGCCCAAGTACTTTTGGAAAATTTCCAAGCCATTGTGGTTTGAGGGGTTTTTTGAGGTGTTACCTGGGGAATATAAATTTTTTTGTCCATGTGAAAATGTAACATTCTTTTTTTAATACTTTGAAGTGGGATGGTGGTATTTGCTGTCCCCGTGGTGATTTATCAAGATTTGGCAATATTATAAACCCATGGAAATAAAAATATAAAAAAATCAGAACGGAGCGCCGTCCTTCCCTTGTCAGCTCAAGGGTAATGGGATGTTGTGCTCTGAGAGTAATTGAGCAAATAATTATGTGCTGTTTGTTTGCTGAGTCTGCAGTTCTGTTTTCAGTATGAAGCTTGCAGATTTCTGTGCTTCTATGTGTGTTTGTGTGGCAAAAGTCAGGCCAGTTTATTAGTCTCAGCTCCTAAAGCAGTAAGGAGATGTCTTTCTTTGAATAAAGACTGCAGGATTTGGCCCTCAGTGTGTAACTGAAACCTCTGTCCTTAACACAGGATTGTATTTATATTTGACAGACCTGGGGGAAGAAATAAAAAATGGGAAGTGCCTTTCTCTCCTCTAGGAAAATACAGCAATTAGTCAAAGATAAAAATTTCTATAGAGCATCACGTGCTCAGGTATTCTTCTAGTTGCAATCTTGTGACATTAGCAATGCAGATAAAATCTTATGTTTTCATCTGTTTGGATCAAGGAACCTGGAAACAGTGACAGTCTATTTATTTTTATGGTTGCTGAACCTCTATTAAGAGGTATTATGCATGGTGTTTGATTTTTCTGCCTTTACATCTTTGCATCCCCATGGTTACTGTTTGATTAAACTTTCATCAAAGAAAAGACAAATTAGGATGTTATTTAACCCTGTGTAGAAAGGGCTCTGTGGGTAAGAAAGTCAGTTCTAATTCATACAGGCATAAAATCTAAAATCATTTTTCAAGTAGAATTCCCACTTATAGGGAAAAAAAAAATTGAGTTTTTAGCAGACTATGCATGATATGGTTGTCTTTTGTTACTGCTATAAACTTGTCATTCCTTGTTTTCTCATCTATTGACTAAAACTGCCTGCTTGAAAAAGAAAGAACACTTTAAAGGTTGAAAAAACACCCTTACGTTCAGTGTTAGTGACATTAGGCAGTCGATGTGTGATTAGAAAATCAAAACTACTTCCTTTTCATTCTTTGAAAATGTTAGCTTATTTGCATCTGTTCAGGCTGAACGTCAAAGGTAGGACAGATTGGTTTTATCCTTGTGATGCTGAGCAGCTTCAGTTTATTGCTAGAACAGAGAGAAGTGAGTGACCCACCCAGAACAACAGAGGATGTGGGAAGCCCTGTGCTCTTCATGTATCCATATATATATAGACCATACGGGGAATCTCTTATCAGACCAATTAATAAATGCTCAGCTGGATTCGAGCATCAGCAGCGTAGTCTTTCCTGATCCTGGAGGAGCCAGCTCAGGTTCAAAGGATGCTTCTTGCAAGGCTTGATTGAGTGGCAGTGCATATGCCCAGCAGTGCCAAGCACGTGGTCAGGGAGAAATAGCCCAGGATCTTGTCCTCTGATGGGACTTTTTTGGGTGTTTGACTGACTTTAGCATTGTGTGTTACAGTGCGGCATGGCCAGCTCTCTTCTGTACGGGGATGAGTGGGTCAGGATCAGGCCAGCCTGATCCGTGATGTATTGGACCAGGGAGTGACACAGAGGGATTGCAGCGTAGTTCAACAGGCAAATGTAGCTGGAGGCAGGCTGTAGGGTTCAGTGTGGGAGCCTGAGAAGTCTGGGTTTAGGAGTCTGTGGTATCACAGTGCTTGCAACTGGTAAGAGAGAGGCAACTCCTGTGAAAGCAAGGAGTATGGGACCCCACCACAGTCAACACTGTAAGCGTCGGACTGTGCCAAGTTGGGTGGAGAAGAGGGATACTCATCTGCTTCATGGTGCTCAAAGCAGTTGGAAAAAAAGTGTTAAATTTGGTTTAAATCAGGAAGCTGGCAGTCAGAAAAAGCAGAGAAAAGCAATTCAGGTAAATGCTGCTACTGTGACAAAAGTAGTCACAGTGAGGAGGATCATCTGAAATATAAGATAATCCTGAAATGTAAGATAAGCATTTAGGGAAAAGTCCTTCAAATAATGCAGAAAATGGGACAGGGACAGAAAGTAGAGTTTTGCTTAGGCTGAGGCAGCTAACAAACTTAATAGCAACCTGGCTACCCCTTGAAACTGTGAACTGTGCAGGGGTTTTGAATCTTATAGCATGGATTAATGTGATAATACTAAGAGACCTAGAAATGAACTCCGTATTCCTCTGCAAGGGGAAAGAGTGACTAGGGATTTTGCATCCATTTAAAAAGGAGGAAATTGCAGTAAAACTGCAGACCTGTGTCAAGTGAGCAAGAACATTTGACAGCCAAATAGTTGGTCTGGACTTCATTAAAAGTGAAAAATGGATGAGATAGATAGGAATGTGCTTGAGAACCACAGTTTGTGGTAAATTACGATAGCTCCTCCCTCCTTACACAAATCAGGAAACAAATGCTTTTTTCACTTTTACATAACAAGCAGAGGTTCGTTAATCATCTGTTCTGACAACAATAGAAAACAAAGAACATCTTGAAGGTGTCTCAGATGAATTATAGTTGAAATTTTCCATGAGTTTAAACACAAGTGCTTAAGAAAGTTGTTAAAATGTTATTTCTGTGTGGATAGATGACCCTCAGTCTTTCTCCTTTGCTCCTCTGCCCTGCTCTGCTACGGATTATCACCCAGGGATGATGGACAATGACATAACTGCTTAAGAACTAACTTGTGGGATGACTAAAAAAACTAATCAGGCAGGGGTCAAGCCCTCTGGCACTTTCAAACTGCTAGTTTTTGCACCATGTGGGAAATGGCATCCAGTTGTCCACATAACAAATTCCTCTCTTCATGCAACCTGATGTAGGGCACTAGGAGGAGGAAGAATATTGCAGCTTTTAAAAAGAAAACTCCCATCAAAAGGCAGTTTTAGGCTAACTCCAGAATACAAATTGAATTGACTGAAACTTCATAAATCTCCAGCTAAGTACAGAAATGTGTCATACCAGCTCTGTCACTGGGGCATCAACAGAAATAAGAAGAGCTGTGAACTGAAAACTGTTTAGAAATGGCCACAATAGCTCTTTCTATGTGCCCCTAACACAGAGCATACCAGTATATACCACTACAGTTGATACCCAGGACTCTGGAGTTACTGAACCTGTAAAGTCAATCTCTTTCTCCTCTCCATAAAGCTGAGGGCACAAAATTGCTGAGCCAAGAAAAATGCTGCTCAGTCAGAGGTGTGGCAGACAGATGCCTGGATGACCTGTGTAGCTACTCACCACTTCTGGTCATTGAGAACTGAAAAAGAAAGAATGAGATTTAATTTTAGAGACGACTTTGGCTGATGTTAGTACTTCTTGAAATGTATGCAACTGCAAAGTACTTTATTGACCCTCTACACTTTCCAAGCCAGGTGTCATGCTGTTCAGTTTCGGATTCTTACCAGTGTTGCATTTTACCAGTGTTGCATGCATATGCCTATTTCTTTTTTTGTTAGCCAAAGTGAAGTGACTGAAAAAGTCAGTTTTAAAAATCTCTTAGGCTTGCTTGCCTTTCCTTTCACAGCATTGGTGGACAAATGTGGGAGAGAGAATAAATGCCTGACAACTGAGAAGCAGACAGTAAACAACTGCCAAATAAGAAGTTGAAATAAAGGCAACGGGAATCCTTGGCACTTATTCTCTACTACAATGGTTTGATGGTTATGTGCATCAGGGACTGTACAATATGCACATTCAAAATGCACTTACAAAGGCTACTCTTGGCTTTCTGGAACATAGCTTCGTCCTGCTTGATTGCTCATCCATCTTTCTCCATCCTCTAAGGAAACTTCTGCAAGTTCCTCTACTTCTCTCTGTCACCTCCTGATTCACCCATGCTTTGGCACTTCAAATGGGTCTCTTCCTTCCAGCACCCAGTAAAGTTTTTGGTTCTTCCTCTAAGATCCAAGCTCAACACTTGGAAGGGGCTTCTAAAAACCCAAGCATGGTCCTTAAGGGGACATTGCCAACAGCTCCACAGCAGAAACAAAAATCTTTCTGTCTATCCTAGCACATGCTACAGCTGGGAGTAGGGATAGATATATTTACAAATTGTGAAAAAAAGTAAAGGTGTTCTGAAAATTAAATCAGAGATGCGAGAGTTGTGACAGTAAGAGTTGCCTATCACACACAAGAGGGAATTTCCACCATCAAAAAAGAAATGCAAAACTGCACAAACTGGGCCAACTCCCCAGATAGTCACAGCAGATATACACAGGGCTCAGATCTTATCACAGGAGTTTTACCAATATTGCAAAACCATTGTGACAGTTTATGAAAAAGGGGAACCCAGAATTTACCAGACCGCAACAAAACTCCTCTTGAGACCATTTTCATTTTAGCCTACCCACGTTTCCAACCCCTGGGGGAAGATTTTAGAAAAAAACCCCACAAAACTACTTAACAGACTGCGGGAAGTCTTGACACAAGAGCACAAATGCTACTCAGGAAGGGAAAATGTTTCAGCCTCCTCCAACTGAAAACTGATAATGCAGTGATGGCAGCTTGGGTTGAAAGGAGTCACGATAAAAATGAGTTCTTTCACGGAACCCCAAAAGAACCCATGAAAATAGTGGATGTATATGAAGAACCATAGAAAGGCATCTCCTCTCAGTTATCTGAGCAACGTTACATGCGACTGCTGTATTACTGTAGCGTACTGGTTAGTGCTAATGCAGGCATATGCTGGACTGTGGACTATGGCCCAGTAGTCCTCACCTTGGCTGAAAGGCAGGCTGGCAAAATGGCAAAAAGTTGCAGGATAATTTAGATTCGAGATGACTTTCCTAACAGACAAACATTGAGTAATGAATTTATATGGGGTTTTTAAATTACTAATTTTTCTTTGGTTTTCAACAGAGTTTGATTAGTGGAAAAATGTCTTTTGGTAAATTTATGGTTGAATTGGGTGAGATTCTTGAAACAGCAAGAAACTAGGCTTGATGACTCAGGAGATCCCTTTTAGGTTAATGGGTATAGCCCATACATATTGATAAGCCATGGCATGTAAATAGATAAATGACTTCTGGCTGATGTGTGAAGCCATGCTAAACCTGACAGTGAGTTATGTTGAAAGTGCCTTCACTTGGGTGGATGATACTCCATGAAAACCTGTGAGGTCTGCCAGTGACGCTGACATTTAAAGCGTGGGAGCTGCAACTTCATTAGCCTCCTTTGGGGTTAATGTGGGGTGTTGTATGGAGAGGTGGCAAAGGGAGACTTTAGATCCAGAGGCTAAACTCTCTTTCAGTCTAAACAAGCCCCTTTATGCAGTAAAAACAGGAGGGTCTGGGAGAACATGGGCATTAGGCTAAAAGTGGGCTAAACAAAGCTGTTGGGATCTGAGGATGACTGGCTGCTGGTGAGTGTGTTGTACCATGAAGCGTGAGGAAGATATGACCTCGAGAGAGAGTGGAGAGAGCTCCTTGAACTTGGCGTTGCTGGAGTGATAATCTGTTGTGACTCTGAGCACACTACAGGAGGCAATTTCTTCTGCTTTGCTCAGGAAAGCAATCTTTGTGTACAGCACTGTAATAAGACAAGACTAGATTGAGAATTCATCTGCTTGGTGTCATGTAGAAATCTTATCCTTCAGGAACATCCCTGTGAGACCCTACATACTGAGTGGCTGCATTGGGTTTGCATGGCAAGGTTTTGGTAGCGGGAGGGCTACAGGGGTGGCTTCTGTGAGAAGCTGCTAGAAGCTTTCCCTGTGTCTGACAGAGCCAATGCCAGCTGGCTCAAAGACGGACCCACCGCTGGCCAAGGCCAAGCCAATCAGCGCCTCTGTGATAACATATTTAAGAAAGAGAAAAACAGTTAGAGAGAGAGCTTTTGCAGCTGGAGAAAGGAGTGAGAAGAGGTAAGAAACTCTGCAGACACCAAGGTCAGTGCAGAAGGAGGGGCAGGAGGTGCTCCAGGCACCGGAGCAAAGATCCCCCTGCAGCCCGTGGTGAAGACCATGGTGAAGCAGGCTGTCCCCCTGCAGCCCAGGGAGGAAGGATGAGGGGGTGTAGAGATTGACCTGCAGCCCGTGGAGGACCCCATGCCGGAGCAGGTGGAGGCACGTGAAGGAGGCTGTGGCCTGTGGGAAGCCCACGCTGGAGCAAGCTCCTGGCAGGACCTGTGGACCCATGGAGAGAGGAGCCCATGCCAGAGCAGGTTTGCTGGCAGGACTTGTGACCCCGTGGGGGACCCATGCTGGAGCAGTTTGCTCCTGAAGGTCTGCACCCCGTGGGAGAGACCCACGCTGGAGCAGTTCGTGAAGGACTGTAGCCTATGGGAGAGACCCACGTTGGAGAAGTTCATGGAGGACTGTCTCCCGTGAGAGGGACCCCACGCTGGAGCGGGGCAACGATGAGAGGAGTCCTCCCCCCGAGGAGGAAGGAGCAGCAGAAACAACGTGTGATGAACTGACCATAACCCCCACCCCCCCATCCCCCTGTGCCGCTGAGGGGGGGCGGAGGTTGAAGCCAGGAGTGAAGTTGAGCCCGGGAAGATGGGAGGGGTGGGGGGAGGTGTTTTAAGATTTGATTTTATTTCTCATTCCTCTACTCTGTTTTGCCTAGTAATAAATTAGATGAATTCCCTCTCTAAGTTTGGTCTGTTTTGCTCGTGACAATAATTAGAGGATGATCTCTCCCTGTCCTTATCTCAACCTACAAGCTTTTTGTTATACCTTTCCTCCCCTGTCTAGTGAAGGAGGGGAGTGATAGAACGGCTCTGGTGGGCACCTGGCCCCCAGCAAGGGTCAACCCACCACAGTGGCTAACCACATTCAGGTGAAACAAGGCAACAGTGTTTTCCATGTATACCTGGATTGTAAAACTGTCTCTTTTTGATGACTTTGTTTCCTTGTTAGAGATGAACATTTAAAAAATGCAAGGCATACTGTGTGCGGCTGCCAGAACAGGGAGGAATTTTCCCTGCGGTGCGCTCATGGAGTTTCTACGTCGTTTCTCTGAAGAGCCTCTGTCCCTCACAAAGATGGTACTATTGCAGGAAATGAATGGCTTACGAAGGCTCACCGCAGCACCAAACATCTTTCTAATTACTTCACCGCACACAGAATAATTATAGAAAAAGAAGGATGAAAGCCCAAATGAAGTACAGAGGCCCTTGAAAAATGCCACCAGGTCAAACACTGCTGCCATATCCTCCTCCTTTCCTATTGACCTGTCCTTTCATCTCAGCATTAAGTGCCCAATTCCTTTAAATAGCTTTTTATCCTAACAAACTCTCCTAATTCACAAAGCTGCTTGAACTTGTTTGTTTTTGTTGACTGCCTGCAACAGAAGGCTTTAATGCTTCATTCCTTGTAACTGAGTAAGCTTTCTGGACTCTGCTTGCATTGCTTCAAGCAGCCAGGCAATGGTCATCTGCCCTGACAATGCTAACTTGGCTTCTTCAGCCAGAAACAAAATAGACTCCATGAATTTTGAGAGTAAGAGAGGGTGAAGGAGAATAGTCATTGTAAGAAAGATATGGTCTATAAAGGAGAGCACATATCTTGTATCAATAAACACAAACAAGGAGAATTCTGCTTCATTTATCTGCAGAAAGCTGCTTGATATTCTTCCTCCTTGGCAGAAAATGACAGCACACAAAGCAGTTGCGTTATTAATTCAGATGAATAGTAGCACAGATCCCTGCGTTATATAATTATTTCATTAAAGTGAAGGATCAGTTTAAAACTTCATTAAAGTCTAACCAGCAGAAAATAATATGATTCCTCTGACACTTGATTTAATTAAAATCTGTAAGTTAGGAATATTAAAATGTGCATTAGCTCTGGAAGGTCTCTGAAAGCAGCATCGCCTGGTACCTTACCCCTCTACGTGCCATGCTTCTCAGAGAGCGGAGGGTAGCAGACGGGCACGAGGAGTTCTTGGGGTCCCGACACAGTAGAGCTCAGCAACGCCAGCAATGAAGGTGGCCTGCACACAGTCATTCAGAACATCCTCGAATTAGTCAAGCAGGATTTCTGCGTTATCAAAATAAGTATTACTCATTCAGTTCCGTCTCAAGAGTCTAAGAACCAAATTGATTCTCTGAACTGTGAGAAACAATGGCTCCAAGCCAAAGCCCGCTGAAACCAAGACAAAGATCCCCCGCTGACTTCAATAGCTTGCTGGATCTCACCCAATGAGAGTAAATGACTTTTTTTTTTCCCTAAAGTGAGTTTCTTTTTCCTGTGGTAGCTTCACACATTTTCCATTGTGGCTAGCTTCATCCATACGCTGCTGTTCTTCCACATGCAATTTCAGGGTCATATTGTTTCCAATACTTTATAATTTTGCATTGTCAGGATAGTTTTCTCTGTGGTTTCACAAAGTGAATTGACCTAGTTAAAATTAAAGGTTGCCAGCATAAATTAGATTAGGTTGGTCTAGTGATCTGAAAAAGCGATGTAACATGCTGTGTTTGTCTTTATTTCCATGAGTAAGAACGGCTGGGTGAAAAGACAACTATTAGAGCTACTTGGTTTACACTGTTATAATTACAGGTCTGATGACATCCTATTAGGATGCAACAAGACCAAGTGATAGGTTATTTTAATTAGAAATATAATAATTCCACTGCTTTATTTTTAGCTATGAGGTTTCAGATTCCATTTGAAATGTATATGAATGTAGTTAGTAATAAAGTAATATTATTTACTGACAGTGAGGATATTTCTACATTCTTAAGACCATCTATACTGTGAACCTCTCAAGCCTGAGATAAAAAGAGTATCTCATCCCAAGCTTTGGAGATTGCAAGAAGTGGATATCTTTCTCTCCATATCTTAGCACAGGCCCAAGGTCTCTCGTTCATGATGTATGAATACAACAGACATAGGAAGGGTGATGTATGTTACCAGCCTCATCTTCCAATGAACATCTTGAGTCTGACTCCTTCTAGGCACAATGTAAATACTCTGAGGCTGAGCTACTGCTGGAATAATGGCTGGCTCAGTGTTCTTATGCTTGCCCTTACACCTGTTTTTTTGTGGGTTTTGTAGGTGTTCTTGGTTGGGTGTTTTCGTACAGCAAAAAGTGGACTAATTAAGAAGAATATTTTCTACTGTCAGTCCTATTGTTCCTGTAAATACCTCTCACCACCACTAAAAAAGGGCAAGAGGATAATGGATATTCATCCTGAATGGAGTCCCGAAGCACTTCACCTTGGGAATGGCATCACTCTCTGCAGGCAGAATCCCTGCAAACATCAAAGTGAGGTCTATTAATAATAATACATAGATAATAATTAGTAAATAATTGATGTTCACATTGCCATTTGCTGCTGTGTATAGCTCTGCTGTGTGCATGGTAAGCTGAAGCGTTGGCTCCACTGTAAAAAGCTGTATTGCTTTTTAGCTTGTTGAAATCCATCTGTCCATCATTCCATTATCTAATGCATGGGTATGTAAAGATTGTTATGCTGAGCTGTAAATTACCAACAATTCACCTATATGTGGGAACAATTCCCCACAACTCTGTATCAGACCATGACTCTTTCTTTTCAAGCCAATTTTTAATACAGTTGCAGCCCAAAAAGACTCTCTTTTGGAATCATTTTTCAATGTGGAAACTGTTATTGTTTTAAACCTATTTTCTGCTCTTTTCTGTGCTTTGCTGTTTGTTACTAAATTCAATCTAACTGTCAAAAAATGCACCTGGGAATGGTTTTTGCATTGATTGTAGAATGGTTTTGTTATTTTTTGGGCTATGGCTGCATTATGGCTGTCACCTTAAAGGTATTGGGACACTTCAAACCTGCTGTTTCCTTCCTTCCTTGTGCATAGTCGGTTGCTATTTTGAAAAGAGAGGAGGCAGAAAGGAATGGGGTGACTGATGATAGAAAAACTTGGTGCAATGAATAGGGAAACATTTTTTTCTTGGAGGGTTTTTTTGTGTGTTTGTACCATTTCTGAGTGGCTGCAAGCAGAAAGTTTCTGCTTCTCTGTGGGGGTCTGCATCATCTTTCTATCATCATCTCAAGTGTTTCAACGGTTTATGCTCCTGGGATATCTCTATCTGAGTGCCATGTAGTCCTTGCTATCAGAGAGAAGCACCAATGAGATACCTTCCCCATATAGAATCCAGCATTGTGTAGCAGTGGTTGCTACAGAGTGCCACATAAGATTATCAGCTTCCCTCAGCTTTTGGTAGGACTGTTTTATTTCCATCCCTGTATCCCAGCAGTGTTATTTAGCCCCACCACATCCTGGTCCTGTGCTCAAGGAACAGCTTTATTTCTATGGTTGGGCACACATTGCCTCTTCTTCAATATCAGCAAGCCTAGAAAATCCTAGTCTTCTTTCCTAAAACATAAGGACACCCTGGAGCATGCTTATAGTGTAGTTTCTCAGGGCTGGGCTAGCTGGAAGAGGGATCATTAAAAGAAATGGGCATGGGAGCACAAATACAGATTTTTAATGATCGGACTAGAAATTGACTGAGGGCCAGGCAAATATGTGCTAACATAAGGCAAGTTGTGCTGGTGAAAATCTAGTATAGTTGAAAATAGAGCTGCCTGAAAGTTATTTAACAATGCACGGCACACTGCAGTGGCTCAGAACAGCCAGGAAGGAGTGTCTCAGATAATAAACGCTGTAGTGGAGTTTAGGTAGGTGTGAGATGTTTGTCTGCACTGAATAGCATTAGCAGCTTGTTAAGGCCAAGCAAATAATAAATCACTGACTTCAACAGACTTTTCTGTTTACTAAGTCCTTACATTTAGATTTACACTGTGAACTGGATTGCCAGAATGCATCTTGAGTTAGTGATCTGATACTCCTCAGCCAAAGGAGTTAGCTTGATTTATGTGATAAACAGTATGCACACTTAAAGAAAATCAAGGTAGCTTCCTCATGCAGGGCCTTACATGCTTCAGTGCCTGCATGCACGCTCCCTTTTGCACTATTGCCAGGTAGAAATTCTTGGCTCCAGTCCTCAGATTTCCTGAGGTATAGCAGATGCTTGGACATACTCCTTTTAAGAGCGAAAAAATCCACTAATATCTTCTCTGAAGAGATCTTACACCTATTGAATCTACAATCCATTGGGCTTCTTTCTTCACTCTTGACACAGAAATCACTTCACTGTTCATATTCCAGCAAACCTAAAGCTTTCTTGTCCACAGCCTCTCAGGATTCATTTAGACAGCAAAAGCTATCCGGATGCCAGCACTCATATCAATGCTGCCTTTTGTGCTTGAGTGGTTTAGCACTATGAAACTTAACTCTGAGACGAGTGTTTGGAAACCCTTCCCAAGGGACAAAACCTACATCTGACCTCCTGTATTCCCTATTTGCCTTCCTTGGCTCATCATCTCTACTGGAAATTGCCTTGCCTGACAGTTCATGACCTCACATGAGCGTATAGTGGACAACCCTCTCCAGAGTTTAAACAACATGAGTTGTGCCTCTACTATACCTCATGCTGTCTATGCCAGCCAGCTTTGCAGATCTGCCTTTCCTGTATTTTTATCTAAGCTATGTATCCATGTCATCAAGACTGCTTCACAGCCTTGGCTGGTAAGCAGACTTCGTATTACTGAAGAGTTTGGGGTCGCCCACTGGGCACACTTGCAGATCCGTCACTCAAGTGAGAAGGAAAGGTTACTCATCTATCACCACTGACCTTCCGTTCTGTTTTATCCCTGTTGAATTTTCAGGAAGCCAGGAGATATGCTTGATCCCCTCTTTTAGCTTTGCATGCAACCCTGGTAGTGGTGGTGGTGGTAGTAGGAAAACATAGGTGAATAGTTGGATGGAGATGCCACTGGAGGTACCATTGAGGCAAATATTCCCTGACTAACAGCGTTGTGTATGTGTGAATGTAGACAGACAGCACATCTCCAAGAATGCTGATTAAAGGTTAAATAATCTTCCTTTTCATAATGGACCCCATGAGGCTCTCTAAGGCTGCTACAATAGACCGAGTGAACAGCATTGTTGCATAGTTCTTTTAACAGCCCTACATATTTTCCATTATTGAAAATGGTTTGTTTTGCAGATCAGATGCCACATTAGTATTGTGGTGATTTCTTGTCATTCTGACATCAGTTGTATTTTATCCCTTGTGATTTCTAGAATACATCTAATGTTGATTTTTTTCAGTCCAGCAACAGCTTAATCCTTTTCCCATCTCATTACAATATGAGAAAATTGAGGTTGCTGGAGGGACATTAGTTAATAAACACATTGCCTGTAGTTCCCAGACAATTGATGTATTTTTCCATCTTTATTTGATGGGATGTTATTTCTCACATTGAAATAAATATCCAGGCCATAGTGGTAGAGAAATTCTCAGTGTGCTACGGATAAATTCATGCTGGAAGAAAAAAACAAACCAGGAAATGGTTACTACTTTAAATGAAGAGGGAAACCCCCTATTAGGGCACTTCATCTTTTTGTTTGACTTAAAGCTGAAATCTAAAACCTGATTCTCCACTTGCATTGGTTTTATATTTGTCCCATTGACTTCAGTGGAATTCATCCTAATTTACATTGGTATGAGAAGAATTGGATCACCATGGTCTCATTATTCCAGAGTGTAACCAATGACCTGGTAGAGATTTTTATTCTCTGGCTAGGAGGGTGCTGTAAGGGTTGTGAGATTGTTCACAGCGCAGACAGGAAGATAAGACAAGGCAAAAATAAAGTGCTTCAGACCATTTCATTTCAGGGGGATCCTCATCACAGGCTGCTGGGGATGGCTTTGCATTTTCATTATGCACCGTGTGCTTGGAATTGCATTCCCCAGGCATTTTCTCCAGGGTGCTAAGAGAGCTCACTGACAGTGTCCGGATACATGACATACTCCTGACAATGATCACTTCTAGTTCTTAGTCTCTGCCAACATCCCCTTCCTCACCTCATCCCTTTTCTTGTAACACTTAGGGAGAATAACTATGTTTTTGAAACAAGTGGCTGCTCTGCAGAAGAAATTAATGGTGAGCAAAACAGAGAGCAAGCAAGCGCTGACAGGCACGCACAGAGCATCCATTCAGCCAGAGCATCCTTTTTTCCATTTGCAGTTTACTGTACTGCTTAATAAAGTCTCTGGAACAAAAAGTGGTTTGGTATTTTACATATTTATATGTATATTACAGCCAGATTACTCAGCCTCAGCTGTTGGTTCTGTGCTTGCCCATAAGGGCAGAAGCACTACCACCTCTTCATACCCCACCCTGCCTCTGTACCATAGGCTCTCACTTTCCCAGGGGAGGACACAAACTGTATTTATCTGCCCCATGTCACTACCCCTCCACAGCTTGCAGGCCATCAGTGGTACATGTATCACCACTAGGAATCTCTGTTTCAGTTCATTTCTACCCTTGTGCACTATACTGCTTATGTTCACCATGCTCTGTTGTGTCACGCCTTTTGTCTTCAGAGTCCCACCTCGCTCCATCTCCTCCTCCTCCTCCTCTCATGGCTTCCAGACCCTTCTGACAAAATCTTACTAATTTTCTGACCCTGGTTGTCTGGCCAAAGTTAGGCTGTTTGACCTGATCTTCCTATCTCCTACAGATGGAATTTAGCCCTGTCCCAGATGTGATCATCTGCCCAGAAGACCTTTTCCTTCTGTCTCCTTACAAACCATTTGAAGGCAGCTTGGAAAGTTACCACTCTAATTTGACAGGGTTTCATACTTACTGTGCTCAGGTCTGAGGCAGTGCAGACTAGATCTAGCTCCAACAGCATGTGTTTAGACCTCTAAATATCCATTGAAATCAATAACAGGAGCCCAAATAGGAATTCAGAGCCCAAATGTTTCTTTGGCACTGAGCTTTGGTCCTGTAACAATACTCTGAATGAACTTAACCTTCCTTAATCCTTCCACCAAGCCAATGTTTGACCTTTCACCCTGGACTGCAAACAAAGAGTTTGTATTTACAAATGGTCCATCTTGCAGGAAAAAACAATAATCCCTCTGAGCTCCTGAGTTCTCTAACACAAAGCATTAGTATCTTTGCTGAGAGGATAAAACTTCATTCTTGATTGAGAAAACTGAACGAAAGAGCATTTGATCCGATTGACATGGCTATTCTGGTTGAATTGGGTAGTATGTTTAATCAATAAGCTTTGTCTTTTGGAATACTAATGCTTATCTTGCACTTGCTGCTTCTCAAAATACTGTTTGCTATAGAATTATTTGTTTAATATGATGGACAAATATCTGATTCCACATAGAAAGCCTGAAAGTCACAGAGTGTGAGCAGCGGATCTGTTCTTTGGGAGCCCAGGCAGAGTGGCTTACAGATAATGACTCCACACTTCATTTCTTAGCACGTCTGTTAAATACATCATATTTTTCTTGGAAATGGCATCTGAAGTGGCCACAGATTTCCAGTGCGCTATTATAAAGTGACTGCGACTACTTTTATTTGGAGGTCTCTGAGTACAGTCCAGTAAGCAGTAATTCTGTTTCAGTTCAGTGACCTTCATTTAATGTCAGTAGTTATGGAAAACTGATCTTTTCATGCACTTCGCAGATATTAATGAAGATTTAAAAATTAGTATCTGGATGTATTGGAAATACTAAAATACAAATCAGGTAACTTTTTTTTGACTGGCACTGCTCTGCTCAATAATATCCTTCCATACAAAAATTAACTTGTAGGAGGTATAAATATTTACATTACCATTTGAAGGAGGGCTACTCTGTCTGGAGTATCTCTCTAAAGCTCCACAGGCTTTTACTGAAGAGATAATTATTGAAGATGGAGGCACTGGGGGTAATATGCTACTGAATTTGGAGTAGGTTGTTAAAACTTAAGCAAGTCTTGAGTTAGATTTCCTTTAAAGTCAGTCATGATGGGTAGTTATTGGTGCAAGTGATGAAAAAAAATAGTCTTTATTCTGGGAAGATGGATGATAATTTAACTATTATTCTTCCAAGAGACTTCAACTTTGTGTAAATGCTAGAGAGTTAGAAAGAATGATCGTGGTTTTTTCAGAAAATGTCCCACATGTCTTAAAAGAGGCATAGGATCTTTAAAAAACCACACCATAGATAAACAAAGTGCTTTGAACAAGATGCGGAAGCTGCAGAAGTATGACATTATGTTTGTCTTGGCTAGCTATTGCTGCATTCATGAATATTTTTTAAACCTGTTTTTAGATGAATAATGTTAATGTAGTTTCTCAACAGTTATCAGTGATGATTTTGGAAGGCTGAGACGTTTACTGAATATTTTATGTAATATAAAAGGGCTTTGTTTTACTTACTGACAAAGGCTATCGCCATTTACATAATTACAAAAAAAAAAAAGAATCTCAAAATGTATTTGAGGTGATCCTATACTTAAAATACAGAGTTTGGAAAAACAAACAAGAATTTGACTAATTTTTAATAGCACATGTGAAGGAGGTAGTGGCATATTTTAATAAATACAAAATAGTGAATGTAAATAATTATTTACAGTTCATGCAGAGAAGCAAATGAGAATACTGTATTAGTTTGTTTAGAATAAAGTCGTTACCTGCTTCACACACAGCCCTTGTGGAATTGAGTATTTCTCAATGGTATTAGACACGAATGTTTCAACATAAACAAGAAGATGCTCAATAAAAAACGGTTTATAAGCACTATATTCTTCAAAAATATTCACCAGTCTGAGTTCAAAAGAAATAAGGCCTACAAAATACACTCCTGTATGTGTACTGTGAGTCCTTCCTAGGAATTATTGTACCTGTTACTCAATTTGAAAAAAAAACCCAATTGTTAGAGGAGTGGCAGTGTCAAAAATAATATATGCTTTTACATTTCAGGACATAGAGATGGCCGAGTAAAAGAAATATGTTAGTATTAGCACCTCCACTGAGAGAATGATGGCAATATTGTTGAGGAACACCTAAGAATCCACGGAGGAGAGGGATATTGTGAATATTCCAGCTGCAGTGCAAGCCTCGATCTGATAAAATAAAGCTTTTATTAATGCTACTGCTCCTGGAACTATTTTTTTTTAAATATATATTTCTTTCTATGTACAGATTCTGGGCGCTCTGGAGTATTAAGCTCTTTGAGCACCGTATCTGAAGAAAGACTGGAATCAGGATGTGAAGGAAGGGGCTGGATTTTTACCCAGGGACCTCGGCTCCAACAAAAGCCTTATCTCATTTCACTGCTGTGTCAAACCGGCGGGGTGGGTGCGCTCTGCCTGCCTCGCCGTGAGCTGCAGCGTGGTGGTGGATAGAAAGTGTTCGTTTATTGCCCAGACAAGCTCTAATGGGCTCTGCTGCAACTCGCACTTTTGCTGAGAAAACGCCACATGCTGGGCTAAGTTCATTTGTACTCTAACTCCATTAAAGCTAATGGGCTTTCCCCAGGGATGAAGATGGTTCCATGAAGCTAGGCAGAAATGAAAGAAGACATCACTCAAGGGAGCTGAGATATGACTGAAATGAAATCCAAAACTGTTTGTTCCTGGGTCAGGAGATGGTTTTCCTTTTTCAGCTTATCTCTTGCCCTGGAAAGAATTTTATAGCATAGGATATCCATACCTTTATCTAGGTTGGATAATAAACCGTGTGCTGGGAAGTATACGCTTCCAGACTGTGTGGCTGCTTCTTTCTCTGGCCCATGGCCTCCATCTCACTCTTGCTAATCTGCCTATTGGAAAAAACCCAGTGTTAATCTTTTTTGTTTGTTTTGTTTGTTTGTTTGTTTGTTTTCTTTCTTGCCCCAGCTGAAGCCTTTGGTTTTTTTGAGAAAAAAAAATAATTTAATCTAATGCTTTCTTGGTTCTCAACCTAAACTTAATAGTGTTAATAATTAACTGAAATGTATCTGATAGTTGGCTCTTGTCTAGGCATACTTGATAGTGAGCCATCAGCTGAATGTGCAGGCAGCACTGGCCTGCAAGGGCGGTAGTGTCTTAGTCTGCAAGCCTCCAGATTCCTCTTCTACTGTTCGTTTATGTCTTAGTGCTTTATCAGTCCTCCCAGAATTTGTGCTATCAGGGTTTCTGCCCGTCTCTGGGCTGCCGGAGCAGCCCTGTCAGGAAATACAGCAGTGGCACAGAGCACCCATGCTCAGCACTGACATTCAGATTCATTTGGCATCCCTAAAAGGGCCAGGCTGTTTGGCTTCTCCATTAAAAGTCATCATATCTTGGTGTGTCTCCAAAATGCTGTCTCCTAGGTCATGCCACACAGAAATTAAGGATGGGAAGGCAGTTTCGTGTTAAAGCCATATGTCAGGTTCTGAAAACTGTCTTTTTCAAACTTCCATGAATTGGAGCCTTTTTTTGGGATTCCTGACTTTGCAAGTTGAGACGTGAGCTGATCTATCTTAGATGATACCCAGTGTACAATATGTCTTTCTCTATAGCCCAGATGTAAGAGAAAGTGACTTTTCAACTCAGGGTATATAGAGAGACTTGTGTGTATAGCTGCCTCATTCAGTCTTCACTGTTGGACAAAGTGATGGCTGTGATATCTCCTTAGGCATCTTCTAGCACATTCAGTTAGAGATGTTAGTGTCCATCTGAAAAACGCACCTCACAGCTTCAGATTGGTTGGCATCAAATAGAGACAAAAAGAGGTATCAAAATCAGTGGTCTTTAGGAAGGACTTGTACAGGCTACCTCTGAGTACAGAGTGTCACACAGTGTGTGGGAATTTGTTAAAGTTTACAGTCACTTCTTACATAGAGCATATGACCTGGGCCTGAGAGGACACATGATTTACGGTGCCAGCTGGAAGCTGCTCCTAAACTGCCCCAAAGTTCACTGTACAGAAATAATAACCACCTGATGACATTCCGCTGGGCAGCTTGGCATCAGGAGACGGCAAGTTTGTTCTGTGAAGACTATGACAAGAGGGAAGTGCTGAACGAAGCTGTGTGTTGCAAGGATGTGCAAATCATTTTTAAATAAGCAGCCCACAAAAGGATGGTGGGAGGGTACACCTTCCTCAGAAATACTGGAGGGAATGGTCTGTCATTCAGAGGGAAACAGGAGAAGGCAGGAGAGTTCCCCCCCTTACCTATTTTGCATATTCTCCAGAGGACTAAGTAGCTAGCTCTCTTATAAAGCAAGGGCAGGAAACCTCAGTAAACTCTGGTCCCTTCTAAACTTAAAGAATAGTTGTGCCTCCCTCCCACCAAACACAGTGCTGAGTCCAGCTGTGGTAAGAGTGGAAAGGGCTTGGAAAAGGAGGCTCATAGCACGAGGACATAGTGGTGGTGAAGGAAACACCCAGGGCGTAACTACACCAGCCACCTGTCATGGGGCTCTCTGCTGGAGTTGGTGAACACTTCCACACTGGTCTAGGACTAGTCCGAAGACCTTTATAAGAAGATGACCCAGGGCTGTTACTAAGCATGCTGAGGAAATGAAGGAACAGGGCAGGAGCACAGCCTCTGCTCTGAAGTGCCAAAAGTGCACCGTCTAGGCAGGGAGGGCTAAGCCTGCCCATGCAGCTCTTGTTCCCACCCATGAGGCTGACAGACGCAGCACCGTCATAGAATCACAGAACCACAGAATGGTTTGGGTTGGAAGGGACCTTAAAAACCATCTAGTTCCAACCCCCGGGCCACGGGCAGGGACACCCTCCACTAGACCAGGTTGCCCAAAGCCCCATCCAACCTGGCCTTGAACACTTCCAGGGATGGGGCATCCACAGCTTCACTGGGCAACCTGCTCCATTGCCTCACCACCCTCATAATGAAGAATTTCTTCCTTATGTCCAATCTCCCTCAGTAAGTTTGCAGATGACACCAAACTGGGTGGGAGTGTTGATCTGCTTGAGGGTGGGAAGGTTCTGCAGTGGGATCTGGACAGGCTGGATTGATGGGCCGAGGTCAATCATATGAAGTTTGACAAGGCCAAGTGCTGGATCCTGCACTTCGGTCACAACAACCCCATACAACACTACAGGCTTGGGGATGATGGCTGGAAAGCTGTCCAGCAGAAAAGGACCTGGGGGTGCTGGTTGACAGCTGGCTGAACATGAGCCAGCAGTGTGCCCAGGTGGCCAAGAAGGCCAACAGCATCCTGGCTTGTATCTGGAATAGTGTGGCCAGCAGGACTAGGGAAGTGATTGTCCCCCTGTACTCAGCACTGGTGAGGCCACACCTCAAGTACTGCGTTCAGTTTTGGGCGCCTCAGTACAAGAAAGACATTGAGGTGCTGGAGCATGTCCAGAGAAGGGCAACAAAGCTGGTGAAGGGTCTAGAGCACAAGTCTTATGAGGATTGGCTGAAGGAACTGGGGTTGTTTAGCCTGGAGAAAAGGAGGCTGAGGGGAGACCTTATTGCTCTCTACAGCTCCCTGAAAGGAGGTTGTAGTGAGGTGGGTGTCAGTCTCTTCTGCGAAGTAACGATAGGACGAGAGAAAATGCCCTCAAGTTGTGCCCAGGGAGGTTCAGATTGGATATTACGAAAAAATTCTTTACTGAGAGTGATCAAGCATTGGAACAGGCTGCCCAGAGAGGTGGTTGAGTCACCATCCCTGGAAGTGTTCAAAAAACTTGTATATGTGGCACTTTCAGACATGGTTTAGTAGGCATGGTGGTGTTGGGTTGACAGTTGGACTTGATGATCTTAGAGGTCTTTTCCAACCTTAATGATTCTATGATTCTATAATCTAAACCTACCCTCTTTCAGTTTAAAACCATTGCCCCTTGTACTGTCACCCATCTTATAAACCCCCTTTAGGTACTGGAAGGCTGCAGTAAGGTCTCCCCAGAGCCTTCTCTTCTCCAGGCTGAACAACCCCAACTCTCTCAGACAGGCTTCACAGGAGAGGTGCTCCAGCCCTCTGACCATTTCCATGATGCTCCTCTGGACCCACTCTAACAGGTCCACGTCTGTCTTGTGCTGGCTGGATGCAGCACTCAGGTGGGATCTCACAAGTGGAGCATAAGGGGAGGATCATCTCCGCTCACCTGCACTTGGCCTTGTTGAGCTTCACGAGGCTCATAAGGGCCTGCTCCTTCTCAGGGCCGGCACCAGTGACATCCCCACCGGCTGCTCACCTCCCCCCCGGGGACTCCACACAACCCCCTCCCGGGACAGGCCACCGGTCTGCAGGGCCAGGGCAGGTCAGCGCTGCCTGCGGGGGGGAGGGGGTCGCTCTCCCTCGGAGAGGGGTCGCCATCACGGGCAGACCGCCCGGGGCTAACACGGAGGCCCTTACTTGCCCCCTGAGGCAGGGGAGGCGGGGGTTAGCCCCCTCCCCCCTACCCCTTGCCGCCGCCACCGCCCCCTCCCGGCCGGGCAGCGGCGCGGGGCGGTGCCGGGGCGGGCCCGCTCCTCTCCCCGCCCTCAGCCGCGGCGGCGCCCGGCCTCTTTGTGCTGCCTGCCCAAGCACCGCGCTGTTCTTCGTTTCGCCTCGCCTCGGCGCTGCCTGCCTGGCTCCGGCCGCTGCTGAGGGGATCGGTGGGTCAGCCCGCCCTCGCCCTGCTGCGGGGCTTCTCCGTCTCCGCCCCGCCACTTTACCCCGCCTCGTCTCTCTGCCCGCGGCGCGGGCTTCTCGCCGCCCCTTCCCCCGGGCTGGCTGTCAGCCTGCTGTGCTCGCTGCCCCTCTGTGCCTGTGTCCCTGTGTGCCCCAGAGCTCCCCCCCCGCTGGGCGCCGGGGATGGTGCCGCTGACAGCGCCCGTGCGCGCTTGAGCCGGCAGGGGCGAGCCCGCCGCCGCCGCGGGAGGAGGAGAAGAAGAGATGAACCGCTTCCAGCCCGGGGTCGCGCTGCTGCTCTCGCTGCTGTGGGAGGTGAGGTGGGCCGCGGGGTGGGGGTGGAAGCCCCGCTCTGCTTGCGGCTTCTCCGACAGCCCTGGAGCGGCTGGATCACCTCGGGAGGGCGGCGCGGTGGGGGGAGGGGGATATGGCCCATCAGTCGCGACCTGGAGCTGCGTGGGCGGCGGAGGGGAAGCTGGCAGCCCGTACCTAACCGGCGAGGGGGTGTGTGGGAGATGGTGTTACAGTATTTATTTTGGGGTTAATGTCCTTGCCGGAACGGGCTTGGCTCCACAAGCTCCCGGGCAGTGGGCGGTCAAGAGCGTGTGGGAGAGGCGGTGCGGGTCCGGGCTGGGCAAAACTCGGCTCTCCTGCTTTAGGAGGCTGCCGGGGTGCAGTAGTTACGGCTGTTAACGGCGATCTGGCTTGCTTTCGGTTTAAGTTTTCTGTTCGCGTAATAAAAAGATTATCTGTGGTGTGCTGGAGCAGAGTAACACGGGACCTGTAGGCAGGGGCACAAGCTGTTTCTTTATTAGAGACAGCATCCTCTGGCTCTCCAAGGGACGCGATACGTGCGCCTTTCAGTAAGGGTTAAATGGAAGGTGCGGTTTTTATTTTCTGTGCTTTGCGAGGCAGAGGTGCGTCGGCATCAGTTCAGGAGGAGCCGTGGCGGCGCCGAGCAGCGTGGTTAAAGTTCTCGGAAAGCCTGGGTAGCGCAGCTGTAATAGTTACAACAAACAAGCAAACCAAAATAATAATTCAGCTTACGTTAATGGGGGGTGTGTGTGTGTGTTGTGCCACGCAGTTATGTGACGGGGCTGGGAAACCAGCTCTTTTTTCTTTTTTTTTTAGCAGGCGGATCCATGGATATTTTTCAGGTGGCGAGCTGTCTCCTGGTCTTTGGTTTACGCTTGGGGTCGGGCTGGGGGGCGCCGGTGCCGGCCGTGGGACAGGTTCGTGGTGGGCACGCCATGGCGCATTCCCGGCGCAGGTCTGCCTGCGCCCTCCAGCCCCTGGCGGGACACGCGCGGTGGCAGCGTGCCGCGGTGACTTCGCGAACGCCCGTGGGCTCGTCTTGGGTACCTCTTTACACTTGTAAAGCCCAGAGGCAAGCCTAGCTGAAGGTGTCGTGGGGGGGGGGGGGGGGGGGTGGAGACCTGCGTTGCCTCTGTGGTGGAGTAGTTTAGGCAGAGAATGGATTAATTTTTTTAAACAACATACCACCAAACCCATACATGGAAACTGGAGTGCTGGCTGTGTAATTATTGCTTTCGGTAATGGATATAATTAATGAAAATGATGTTTACTATGTGTTTACGCCGCCTACGTAGATGAACGATTTTTGGTATGTTGCCCACTATGTCATCTAGCATCATCCCATTAAAACATTCAGCTCAAAATCACCATCTAATGTAAATAAATGTAACTCTTTTCAAGTTAATTGGGCATGTCTTGTTACCCTAGTTGTAAACCTGGCCCAGACCCGGGCCCGTGATTGCTCCTTGACTTTGCAGAAGCTCTTCAGGAAGCACGAATGGCCAGATGTCGATTAAATGAAACGGGCACCAGCATTTCTCAGAGGGAATTTGTTCATCTGAGAGTGTGAAAGGCTTCGCCCCTCCAGGATCTGTTTGATTACATGGCCCTGCTCTCTTAACATGTATTCTGCTGGAAAAGATCCTGTGTGCCTGAAAAAAGTAATTTGCATAAATCCTCTTTGGATGTAGCCCGTGTTGCTGTTATTTAAGCTTTTATACTGTTTTTAATTGTGGAAGGTTTTTTTCCTTTTTCTTTTAATCTAGAATGTTTGTTTTGCCATCTGGTTTTGTGGATTTTTTTTTTCTTTTTTGCAAGTGCTTAGGATACCTTTTTGAATGAGATGCTATGTAAATAAGAAGTATTACAAATTGTTTTAAGTTCTACTCTACAGGGGGGGAAAAAAAGGCCCAGAAACAAACGCTGGGAGTTTAAATAACTGAATCGGAGACATCTGGTTGTTCAGAAGGCTTTTGGTATTTGAAACTCTTTCTGTCTTCTGCACTAACTTCCATACCGGGTATTATCTAAAATAGCATTGTTACAATTTTTTAAAATCTATTTGCAGCTTTGACATGATCTTAGTTAATATTTAACACAGCATGAGCTGAGGAATCTATTTTTCATTCAGCATTTTGAAAAAGGCTTTGACTGTTATCCAAATAATGGGGGGGGGGGGGGGGAAGCCATTTAGCCTTTCAGAGCAATTTGCAGTAGTTTACTGATGCTTAAGTTCTCCTTGCTTAAATTACATAAAATACTTGTTGCAAGACATTCATATATTTTCTGTCCATTTGCATTAAAAACCACTATTTCTGGTTTTATTGATGAAAGGAATAAACTCCTTCACAAGTAAACATACATCAAATTCATGGTGGATGTGAGTTCAGATGCAGGGAGTGTTTCTTTGTGGCTTTCAGGTTGAAGCCTAGTCAGTAACTGTGCTGTGGTGCTGCGGGGAAGTGATGGTTTGCTGTTCCTGATGTAAAGGCAGAAGATGTGAAAGAGGGACTGAGGGACAAGGGAGGGTGCTTGCGTGCACTGGCAGATGGTTTCATGAAGGCGACTGAAGGCATCGCTGTCGAATCAGGGTTTGCAAACAACAAAGTGCTGGCTCTTGATGTTAGGATGCTGGTCCTTTCTCTAGAAGAGCTTAAGATACACTAATTACAGAAACAACCAGAGCACTGTGGTGATAGGAAAGGGAGATTAATTCTGAGTTTGATGAGGGTGTTCCACCATAACCACAAAGACTTTCTTTTTTTTTTTTTTTTCTCTTCCCGTGATGGAAGAAAAATCCCCAACCCCAGCACTCAGGAAACTCTGCTCTGAGAAAACCTTGTTGTTAGGGGAGAAAAGCCAAAGATGTCATGAATTTCACTCACAACTTAGTCACCATTGAACAGTTTAACATATAAGCTAAAATGAGGAACAAGGTGGATAACTTGACAGGTAATTTTGGTTCTTGGATGAAGATTCAACAGTGTTCATTTCTTCCTGCATTTGTCATCTTCAAATTAATTTGGCTAATTGGAGGTAGCAGTGTGTTATTAACCGCAATTGCCTGAAACACCATTTTTCACCAGGAACTTGGATGTCTGGTAGACCTGTAGTACTGGGGTATGTGATTTCAACATTCATGAATAGCCAGTGATCTTGCTTGCTAGCATTGCTCATGGTTCTTCTGACAGGACTGTGTTTTGTCTCAGTTTTGTATGAGTAGGTAGCTCTCAATTTCATGGAAGGCTTTGAAGAGGTCTTTCAAGTAATGTCTGTTTGGGGAATATATCAAGGTTTCCTGCTTTTATTTCATTAGACATCCCAAGGGCTTTGGCTGTCCAAGCTTAAATGTGACTTTAATGAACAGCATTGTCTTTGGGATGGGAAAAAATAAAACTAAACAAGTGACCCTCCACCCCTTGAGGATGAAGTGAGCTTATTTTCAGCCTGAATGAGGGCACCAGAGTACTCCATGTGTGTTACCTCTCAGACTGAGTGCTTGTTTTTTCCCTGCAAGTTGCAAAAGTGCTAGATGGAGGAGAGCTGGTGGCTGCGGCTCAGCTCGATGATGGGGAGGCTCAGCTCGATGATGGGGAGGCTCAGCTCGATGATGGGGAGGCTCAGCTCGATGATGGGGAGGCTCAGCTCGATGATGGGGAGGCTCAGCTCGATGATGGGGAGGCTCAGCTTCTTAAGCCTGGTAGAGCACCTGCCTATGCTGCAGCAGTAATGAAGATGTTTTATTGTTATTGCTGCTGAGGAGCTTGCTAGGTAGCCTCAACTTTCAAAACTGTCAAATAATTTTAGGTGCCTAAGCTTCTGTTTGGCCCATATGGTGTGTCCAGAGGAACCTAGGAGCTAACGCAACTGCCTGAGTATTTCAGTCACGCTTTTTGGTGCTCTGTATGAAGATAAGCTGAGGCCTGTGGTAGTTGCTGTAGGTGGTACAAGATGTGGGTGAGAATCCCACTGTGAAGGTTTCCACAAGGCTATACAAAATATAGGTCATCACTTTTGGAAATACTCGCACTGGTATTTTGGCACACTGTTTCTCATTACTAAAAATTATAACAGGGATGCTGATAGAAATGCTGATGACTGGATGGTTGAAAAAAGAGATCAGTGTAGTCCTCTTCTTGTTAATTTGTCAGTTACTACAAAAGAGTCAAGTGCCTTTTCTTAAAATAACAAAAGAATGGCCATGTCATATGAACAGCAAAATGTGTTAACTTGAAATAAAATTCAAACTCTGCTGACAGTCTGTCATACAAGATTTAAATAAAATAAAAGCAAAGTTGGCTAGTGCTTCTCAGTTGGGTAAAACTGCTGTGTGGAGCTTTTTAGTATTATTTTTGTAAGTGGACTTCAGCAGGACAGATTTTAGCCAAGAGAAACCTAAAATCACTGTCCATTATGAAGAGGCTTTTTTTTACCCGTGTGAGAACAAGCATATTAAGATGAGTGAAACCACCAGTCTTAAAGAAAATCCTTTTGATCATAGTAGGCACAGGTAGAGCTCAAGAATTTGTGAGGATTATGGCGTGGGGACCCTCACAGTTTCTGATGTCTTTTTCTATCGATTAACTGTTAGGATTTCCTTTATGTATGTGTTATAGGAATGTACGTACCCTTGAATGTACAAATGTGCATGCACACCAGGGTGGTTGTCTCTATGATGTCCCTCCCTGTGGAAGCCCACTGATACTGTCCTATTGATATTTTAACTCTTGTGGCTGGTGGGAGGAATAATCCTGTCCAAACTGATGGAGGAAAAGGCTATCCCAAAAATTCTGCAAGGGAGCTGTTAGTGTAGATGTGTCCATTAACCTTCTCCTGCTTGTTAGTTTTAGTTATGTAGGGGCTTAGCAGCTTAAACAATTTTTGGTGTTTTTTTTTTCCTTACCCTCTTGCAGCCGGTTGGAAAGCAGCTATCGCATTGGTGAGTGAAGGCAGGAAGGAGCTTACTTATGATTTATAGTTTGGGGATCCAACTGGTGCTGGCAAGTCTTCTCTGCCTCTTGACAGCAACGAGATGGGCTGTGATTTCCAGGCGGGAGGACTGAGCTTGCACACTTTTCTCACTTTGCTCCTGCTGAGGAGATGGATGCGTGTTTGCCACAAGAACGGTGGCTGAGTGCCATTTGCATCCTCTAAGAGGAGGTGTGAATAGCTATGTGGTGGGTTTTTGGGGGTTGGTTTTTTTCATTAGAAAAAATATCTATAAAACCTGTTTATATTTTTTTTTACAGCAGTCAAAAATGTTTAGCACCTTCCGTTATGCTTTCTCTAGAAAAGGGAAGTCCTCTGAGTCTCTTATCCTGGTACTTCCCACTCAGCTAATGCAGGTGTCTGGAAGGATGTGTTAAACTTGACCAAAGCAAGCCTTTAGACTTCAGCTGCTCTTTGAAAATGGATTTAGCTAAAATCAGTGAAAAAAGGCTCAATGGAAACTCTCTTTGGTTTAATGCAAATTTATTTTGGTTTATTCCACTAGACAGAGGCTTAGGAAAACTGGCATGCATGTGCCCACATACAGGTTTCCTCTGCTCATCTGTGTAGGCTGAGTTTACAGGCAAGAACAGATTAATATTTGAGCTTATACTACAGAATTTGAAATAAAATTTTCTTATTTCTTGCTGAGACAAGGTGGCTACTAATGTACTTCAAATCTGTTGTGATATAAAGTAAAATCCATATAAATAAAAATAATTACAGAAGGCTAGCATTTTTGAATTTTTGAGCCTAACTTTTGAAGATGCTGCATTGCTTTATATCCTCAACAATGCAGCTGTTTCCACAGTTTTTGTGTTTTGCCAAAGGCTTTGTTGAACTCCCGTTAGGTTTTACTGTGGCAGATAGGAACTTTTTTCTGATGAGCAAGAGGCAAAGCCTTTCTAAACTGATATATTTTTTTTTCTTTCCTCAAATAGTGCCTTTTGGGCAACAAATCTTAACTCTGTCTGAAGCCTGGGATCGTGGGCATTAAACAGGTCTTAAATAGTAGATACTATCACCTTCCTGACGTAGGTAAGGTAATAAATGATATGAAATACCATGCCTGGTATTTCGAGGGGAGTCTTGAGTTTGAATGCTTTCTTTTTCTTTCTTTTTTTTTTCTTTTTGAGAACAGTGTATCTTGACAGGTTTCTTGCATATTAAGTGGAAAAGTTATCACTGCTGAGTTAAAAATGTCTTGTCTTCTCAAGTGTGTCTTCAGCTTTGCGCTAAATAAGTGTTAACTAAACCCGTGTTTTAAATAGCTCACCTAAAAATCTCTTCCTCTTTCTCAATGACTCAGCTTTCAGTCTGGTAGATTTTTAGAAGGAAAGGAATTAGCAAGAAGTGGTTTCTCATCTGTGTTGATCCAATGCAGGAGTGGGCTGTTGCTGGCAAGGGTGGTCCCTAAGTCCTTGTTCTGCTGGCTGTGCGCTCCCGCAGGTCTAGTGACCATGTGGCTGTGGAGGAATCGAATCAACCCACTGATGCTTTGGAAGACTAAGCCACCAAAAAGAGGATGGGGAAAAAATTGAGAGGGAATAGTTTTCCATTGGTTCTGCAGAGGTTTGCGCAGTGGTAGCATCATGAAACTTCCTGCCGGGGAGGAGAGGGAACATATGGCTTGGAGCGGGACTGCCCATGTTGATAGCACATTTGTTCTTTCAGTAGGTTAGATGTCACCTAATGGGAGTTGCAGAACAGACAACACTGCATTTATAACAAAGAAAATCCTACAGACTTTTTCCATGCAATGCTAGAAGGGAAAACTCACCGAGTCTGTTTCTTGTTTTCCCCTGAAAGATGCTGTTAGATAAGACTAACTTCTGCAGATGGTGTCCTCTTGTTTTCCCACATCACTTGCCAAGTGTCTGTCAGAGCAGAAGCTCTCAACCCAGAGCTAATGACCTCCCCAGCCTTTCTCATCTGTGGGTCGGGGAGGGTTGTAGCTGGAGACTATACTCCCTAGGAAGGTCAACCATCAGCTGCAGCACAGGAGGGACCATTGTCCTTGAGTCCAGCTGGTGGTAACTGTGAACCCAGTGGTCCTCCAGTGCGCTATTCCCTCTGTGTCTTTTGTTTGGAGGTCTGAAAAAAAAATCCAAAACAACCCACCACCTTGGCTGCATTGCTTTCATTGGAAGTGACCATGCGGTGATCTGCACCTTAAGTTCAAAGTTCAATGACGGTGGAAAGTGTTTTTGGAGCATGCTGAAGCAGAGTGGTGGGAGCATGCCCTGACTCCAGCCCTGGCTGTGCTCGAGCCCTCTGAAAGCGGCTTGTTCCTTTCCTGCCAGAGTAGGAATGATGGGATGCCAGTTGGCTTGGTCTCCTGCCTCTGATGTTGATGGGTATCATGCAACTAAATAGCTGGCAATAGTTTTGAGGGTGAATCCTTCCTTCTTGAGTCCTGTGCTGGTGGAATTAGAGGTGAAGATCATAGACTCCAAGTATGCAGCCTCTACCTGTACAAATCCATCTTTCCAATACGCTAAGTTAAGGCAAGTACATTTAATATATTTTTCTGCCTTTCTGGTTACAGGCATTCCAGTCTGGTTTGGATCCTCCCTTAGAGGAGAAAGAACTGGAGAACCCTGAAATGTAATTAATGTGAGAGGAACATGCGGGAGGGTGACAGGGGTCTCATTCATGGCAGACTGAATACCACGGGCAGCACGTGTTTCAAGAGCCTTACACTTGATGCGAAAGGAGTATTTTGTTGCACGTGTTCCTCTTCTTGGGTCTCAATGGCACTGCAACCCAAGGGAGACTGCTGTTTTTGTAGACCTACTCTGCTTAGCTTGGTGTTAGCAGCAGTGTAGTTGCAGTTACAGGCTTGTGCTACGATGGGGTTAAGAGCTGGTAGTGTGCCCATGATGTAGAAGGTTTGAGACTTCAAGAAATTAGGAGCTCTGTCAGGAAATGTATACTAGCAAAAAAAAAAAAAGCAGCCAATGGCTGGAGTAGCAAAGGCAGGCTTGTTTTAAGTTGCTGCAAATTTATATTTTTTTTTTGCCAGTACAGTTGTGGTGTTTTGCACACCTTGTGTGTCCTCACCTGAGTCTGTATTTCTCCCTTTCTGGACAGGAGACTTGCCTTACCTAACCAGAGCAGTTTAGTTGTTTATACCATGCTGGTTTTAGTACAGTCCCTTTAGTGTAGACACAACAGACTGAAATTAAAGTGCTCGTACTGCACAGTGATGCCTATTTGGGCATGACGGTATGATAACAGTGTAAGGGTTTCTACCTGGGGAATTGCCCAGGTGTAACTCAGTGTTTCATTTCTCCTGATTTTATTAAATCTCTTCACTGAAGTGGATAGAAAACCTGTTAACATGGCAAATTCCTTTCTGCTTTCCCCATGGTATCTCTGTAAATGCAGAAAGTTGGTGCAGGCACTTCTCGCTGTGGCAGGTGACTGTAAGTGTGCTTCAGCACTTGGTGCAAGAACTAGGCAAGGATGAGTCAAGCGAGTATTTTCTTTCATTACTCTGCTCCTTGGGCAGGAAGAACATATTGCTCATTGCTACAGATAATTATTTCAATGCTGATATAAGTGAGATCCAGGAATTCACTGCTGGCCCTTTTACCGTGCGAGTTCCCAGCTCAGGGCCCTACTTCCCCGTCACATTTGGAGCAATGAGTTCAACCTGATACAGGAAGGGTAATGGGTGTAAAAGTCCACCTTCATTTATTCAAATGCCATTAAGTTTGGCAGGATTTCAGTCCAAAACAGAGGAGGAAACCTTCCTTTCTGAAAATGCTGCTTTCAAATGGTCAGCTAGTTGCATAGCCTAAAAAAAAGGGGGGGGGGAGGAGGGAAGAGGGGTGTGTGAGAAGTCTTAAATCTAGTTTTACATGGTTTGCTTTTCTTTTTAAGGCTGCTGCTATCTTGAGTGCTGTCTTGTCTATCCCAAAGAAATATCCCTAACAAGAATCACGATTTTTCAATGGTTTGAACAGCAATAGTGCTGAGGATGCCTGCTGGTCCTGAGCTATCAGCAGTGCTGTCACGATGAGCACTAACGTGTGTCAGTGGGGTTTTGTGTGAGGGACCTGGATTCTGTTCTGATCCGCTTTTTGACTGTGTCAACTCGCGTCTCCCAGCTGCCATATAGAAATAATAGTAGCGTATGGGATTGGGTGAAACCTCATCAGAATTGGGTCATCCTGTATGAGATAGTGTAAGATAACATTAAGTTGCTTCATTTATTTTTATTTTTTTATTTTTTTGTAGCTGAAACGATAGCAGTCTATATCCCCAAACTTGTGCACACGTGTCCCTGCATAAAGTATATCATGCCACGCTAAGGCTGGGGATTTGCCTGTGTATTGCTTGAGATGATCTGTATTTCTAGGGAAACTAGGAGGAGGCAGAAGGTGCCAAATATTACCAGTTGCATAACCCTGAGAAAAAGCTAAGGCAGATGCTTTTGGATTTGAGCGTCATTTAGAAGAGACGAATTGAGATCGAAGTTGTTATTTTGTTCTGTCTTCCATTCCTTTGGTATTTACAGAACTAGGACTTTGGTTTTTAGCAGTTTTAATGCCTTGCTGTTGAGGGGCTTCATGGTTTGGGGTTTTCCTTTAATGCCAGCAGTGTGCAGCTAGCTGAGCTTAATGCCAAACTTGCAGATCACGGGACACTTTTCCATTACCATGTTGCAGGTGATCTGTAGATTTTGGAGCTTGTGTTTTCTGAAATCCAGGACTCAAATTGTGCTTCTCACTTACCGCAGGTCATGCTTTTGATGCTGACTTCTTAAAGCCCTGGGCAAACATTAGTAAATTGGGTCTTGCTGCACCCCGTATGTGGTAACTGTCTGCATAGATGTCCGCAGCGTTCCTAGAAAGCATTTGATGAGATCCTGAAAAAGATGTGGGAGATGCATTGGGGTATGCTCAAAACATTCTGGCGGGTGGAACTTCCCGGAGTGACAGGCTGCGAGCTCCCTGTGTGCGTGCCCATCACAAGGTGCCCTGTGGGAGCCTGTTTCAGTTGCAGCTTTGCCTGGCTTTCCTGGTGCAGGGAAACCATGGGCTGTGGCACAAAGCCAGGGGCATTTGGATTAAGCTTGTTTTAATTCTGTAGTAATCTTGACCTCCTATTTTTATTAAAGCCCTAATCCTGGGCCCCATCCAAAGCCCATTAAAAGTCAATGGAGACATTCCACTTGCTTCTGGTGAGGGCTGGGTCAGGCTGCCTGAAAGGTACTGAGTGTCTTTGACTTGAGCATCTCGACCACCTTGAGGTGCAGATGTTCTCTGCTCTGTGCATCTTCTGGAGCAGCATGGACAGGGTTGCTCATGTCTTCCCTGGGCTGAAAGCAGATATTTATACATTGCTGCTTCTGAAAAGCTCAGTTGCCTTGGGTTGGCTCTTGGTGTCACTCATCTGTGTACCTACGGTAGCCAGCACATCCACCCACAGTGCTGCCGGTGCAGCTGTCCTTGGGGAAGGAGCTACTTCAGCCAGCCATGGTCACCCTCCATGTTGCATGAGGAAAAGAGCATTGTAGTGATTATATAAAAGAGATTATGTAACCAGGTAATTTGGTAATCGCCTCTCCGGTGAATGCTAAGAATAGCTTGCAAATATGCATTTATTTCCATGATAGCCATCCGCAGTGATTAAGTGCTGGAAACTGCGGGTGCTGGGCCATGGTGCAGGGTGAAATACTTGGCACCTTCTGTGTGTGTGTCTGCACCGAGACTCCCCAGCTCTGTCACTCCTGTGCTGCTCTGGTGAGACACATCAGCTCCTGTTCCCCTTGCACCATAGCGTGGTGTGACCTGCTGCGCAGGTACGGTGAAGGTATAAAACTGCTCTGACTGTAAGTTGTCTTGGCTCTTGATGAGCCTCTGCTAGCTGTTGGTGGCATCCTTATGACGGTGCACAGCGTGTAGGCAGAGCAGATGATGGAGGAGGGAACGCGTGTTGTTTCTCCATGAGTTGGGGCAGTTTTTGCTTTCTCTTGCTTCCCAGACTATCTTTTTTTTTCATGCTAAAGTTGCCAGTACCCCCTGTGAGGTGTCTGGAGGGTGCTGGACAATTTTCAGGTCTGGACAACTTCCAAGATCCTGGGTGAGGAGCAAGGAGCCTCCTGGGCTGCTTTGAGATGATAGAGAAGACCACATGTGCTTCAGCCTAGCTCCTGCCTCCGTCTCTGCTCGTGGGTTTATCCCTCGCAGCAGGGAAGGTGACTCATGAAAAAATCAGATGCAGCCAAAGCCAGCAAGAGCTCACGTAGAGCTAATTGAAGTCTTCAGGAAGAAACCGGGAAGTAGATGGGTGCTGTTCCTTGCAGTCTCTTAGCCCTGGGAAGATTGTGCAGGGGTGAGCTAAGGATAGCCTGGGAGAAGGTGGGAAGGGGGCGAGAGGCTGTGGTGGGGAGAGGAAACGAGCAAGGGGAACTCTCTGAGCACTGATGATTCATCTGGGAACATCAATCCTGGCTCTGAAAATGTTCCTGCAGTTCTCAGCTCGACTGCTGGAGTCTGGGCGGCTGCTGGGTTGATTTGTGGTTTCAGGGTTTTTTTCTTTTCTTTTTTTTTTCCTCTTCTTCTCCTCTGGCTTCCCCTATTCTTGCTTCTGTGGGTTTTTAATTTCCCTTCCCACACACTGTCCAAAAGGTATAGTTTCCACCTTTTCTCATTGCTCCAGCCACATCATCTTCTCTTCTCTTCTCTTGCTCCTCATCTCTTGCTGCCCGAAGCCCAAGCTGTTTAACCTTATCTTCAAGCTGCCACATAATCCTGTCTCCACCTACAGCTCTGACCTGGTTTCCTCCTCCTCCGGCCTTGCTGTGGACCATCATTCCTCCCTTTTTGGCTTAGGATGGCTTTCTTCTCTCTTTTACATGTTACTGATTTCATGATTTGCAATAGTTTCCACTTCCTTGGCTGCTGATTTCCCCATTCTCTTTTTTAAAATGCTTAAACTTTTCCTGTACTTTCTTCTTTCTTTTCTAGGCTTTCTTCAGTCCCATCTATGATTCAGCCCTGGCACATCCACTTCCCGCATGGACTTTGCCTCTCCCATCATTTCTTTGCTTTCCCCTATTTGCAGAGGGAAGGGCTGTACCATCTGCACTTAAGTACCCTGTAAATCCATTTCTCTTGTGTTGCAATTAGGTTTTGGATTCAGATTAAAAAAAATAATTAAAAATCCTTTTTACCTGAAAGAAATGCACATCCATCCTGTCCCTTTTGCCTGAATATGTTTCCTTGCATCTTTTTATCCTTTTTGTATGTTTGGATAGAGATTTGAGGGTTTGGCTTGCTGCTTCTCCCTAGATTTCCCTTTGCAGCATGGGTGACCTCTCATTACAGCAGGCTTGCTCTGTGTACAGACCCTTTCTCCTTCGTATTTATGCTCCCTCTTTTTAGTAATCAACCCTGGAAGACATTGCTGTTGCTGTCAGGGCAAAGGAGGGTTAGGGGAATGTTTTTAATAAACATATGGATGTTGCGTAATATAGATGGAAAGTAGGCAGAGGAAACTGCGTGTGCAGCTGGTAAGCTTTCTGTGAACCGTAGAGATCATGGGCCAGGCACAGGCCATATGAAATTATGATACTCTGTAAATTCACAAGAGTTTAATGGACTTACCTTTTCAGTCTCAAACTACACATCTGAAAAAATGTGAGTTGCAGTGAGAGTTGTTCTGCAAGAGCATGTAAGGATGCGTGAGAGCTGTTGTGGCAGCTTCTGTAATGTGAAAACTGTTTAATTTGCAACTGTGCAGTTACAATAAGAATAATCCTAATGAGACTGATAGGCAAGCATGAAGTAGTGAAAAGAGGAGGAAGACCAACTTCATCTACTATATTAACTTGTTAAAACCAGTGAAATTGAAAGGGTATCTCATTTACATCAACATTAACGAGAGGTATGTCTGTAAACTCCTGCCTAGGATCAAAGGAAAACATTATTTCTTAGTTTCAGATGGATAGGAGGGCTCAAGGTATATGAATATGGTATAAACAAGTATGAGGGCAATATTCAGATCTGGAGCAGAGACACTGTACAAGATTTTGCTTTACTCTTGTCTATGTTGCCGATATTGGATACAGCATGTATCACCTGATTAATTTTAGTCAGAGCGTATATTCTTCTACATTCTGAGACCCCCCAGGTGCAGGCTTTAATAATGTGGGTTGCTAGTTCATGGCAGAAATCCTGGGGTTCAGCTAAAATGTACCAGTTGTATTGGATTTGGTGGCAGCACTCTTACTGGGGAGGAGGATAGCGCGTTACGTGTTTTGGAGTTTTAACTCCGATCCTAATTGGTGATTTTTCTCCCTTCCAAGAAAATAGGCTGTAACGATATTAAGTTTCTTATGAAGGTTCAAGTTCAGTTAAATAGCTTTCCGAAAGCAAGTCTGACATACATAGGAAAAAAATGAGCAGTGTTTGCAAATGTCCCACTGTCTGGAAGTGCCTGATGGAGCCAAATTAATAACTTCTAAGAAGTTTCCTTTTGAAATGTTCCTGCAGCAAGCTTTTTAAAAAGATCTAGAGAGGCTTGGAAAGAGGGACCCTTTGTAAAAAGGCTTTCCTTCAAGCAAGAACATTTAAACATGATGTGAAGCAAAGTTATGAAGGAACAATTAATACTGGGTTTCCTGAATACCACCTAGAGAAAGCTCGGCAGCCTTATTTACAGCGGTGGGAACAGCACTTGTGACTTCATTGTCAGCATTTGCAAGTGTTACTCTAACGCTGCTAATGGGTCCCTGGATGTCTCCTTGAAGGGAACTGCCTCGCTTGTAAGGATTGTAAATACGTGGGTCTTGAGGAAGGACTGAAACCTGACTGTGAAACCATCCGCATGAACAAATGACTCTTCCAAGGTGTCTCCCTGTCTAGGCAGGCTTACCAGATTTGTCTGGACTTGGCCCTCCCTCAGCCTGGCAGGTGTTTTCGCAGCCAGTCGATGGCAGGGATGTGCCACCTTTGTGCCTGGGAGCTGTATGTGTGTCACCTGGGCACAGAAGCACATGTGGAGCCGGTGTAACAGTTACAGCTGGCAGGGCTGACATCCTGCTGCTGTGCCATGTACAGCTTCTGTCTGCAGGGTGTACCAGGACCTGCAGGGACAGAGGTGGTGCTCACACCCAGATGCTTCTTCCTAGAACACGCACTGAAGGCGGCAAAACTAAATCATGGACCTGACTTTAATACTTGGCTCTTAAACTGCAGAAAAAAATAATAAAAAAATCACCATTCCTTTCTGCTGCGGTGCTGTACGTTGTTCTG
Organism: Balearica regulorum gibbericeps; assembly: GCF_011004875.1. Taxonomy (NCBI): domain Eukaryota; kingdom Metazoa; phylum Chordata; class Aves; order Gruiformes; family Gruidae; genus Balearica; species Balearica regulorum. Next base: position 110,481,292 of record NC_046185.1, on the reverse strand, counting down.
AAGGAGCAACTCTTAATGATGCACTAGACTTTGATATGTGCTGTATTCATGGTAATGGCTTTTCCAAATATCCACCTTCCAAATTAGATTAAACCTATTTGTACGTTTACAGTATTTCTTCATGCTTTATTCAAACACAAATAATGAAATAAAGAACAAATTGGGCTGTTACGCTTCAGAAGTCTCTGACAGTTAGTACTTATGTTTTTATGGAAAAAACAGAATTTTGCAATTATTTGTAATGACACTAAGTGTGCTCATCTGGCACCTCTCACAGAAGGATTTCATAGCACTTAAGAAACGTGAAATATGCTGTAGTATGTTCCAGTCACGTCCAGGCTGGATGCATAGCCGTTGTACAGATGGGTAAGCGGGCAGAAAGTGCCGTGCATGGTGCCAGTGGCAGAATTAGAAGCTTAGTGTTTCTGACTCCAGTACAGTCCAGTACAAGGAAACTGCTTTGACTTCGCAATAAACACTTGGTAAGTGCATGCTTTGTAACAAGCCCTTCCTTTTCCTGGACTTCTAAACATGGGCATTTTTGGAAGTCCTATGCCAGACATCTTGTAGATGGGGTGAATCCATCCAGGCATGTGAATGGTCTGGAGGAATTGGGACTCCACTCCATGTGGAATTACCAAAATGCCACTCTAATGTTTGTTCAGTGCATCCTGTTAGTAGTGAATCCGAGATCGATACATCCAGACTTCTATCCTATATGCGTCTTTATCCTAGTCTTTTGATTTATGCATTTGGACACTTACTACTGAGCTATACTTGCATTGGGATTGTATATTCTACATCCCATCTCTTTGGATAGCTGACTAAAACTGTTTAACTTCTTGTTGTCTTTTTAGTGCTGTGTTCACACACGCTGAAATACGGCAAGAACTAATGCTTGGGTTTGAGGTTTTTGGGTTTGTTTTTTTGCTTTTAGTCTAAAGTTTCGCGAAATTGGCTCAATGCCACAGAGTAGTTTTAGTCAAAATAGGAATAACATCACATTGAAACAGTTTCACCACTTTAAAAGGCTGGTTTTGTTTAAATATTTCAGAAAGCTAAGGAATTGAAACTGCAAGTTTATGATATGTGGTCAGAGGAGAATGAAACTTCTTTATGAAAAGCTTGGCATTGACCCAGGGCATGGGAGGCTGGTTTTGTCTCCTTTATGTCCTCAGGATGATTTGAGTGTGTATGAGTCTTCTCCTGGAAGAGTTCCTAGCCTTCAAGAGATAGGGTATACTGGAATTAATCTATGTCAATTGTTGACGTTATCCCTCTTCTCCACTGTGTAAAATACAAAGGAAGTACGTGCTAAGCAAGGTGGAAAGCTACACTGTAGCTCAGTGGTTTAGATGCTCTTTGAAGAGGGAGACCTGGGTTTGCAATGCTTGTTCCAATTATACTCCTTCAAAGATGGAAGAACAGAGAAATGAAAGACAAAAAGGAATGAGATGTTGGATCTTTTGATTGCTATTAAACAGCATGGCCTTTACTTGGGATGTGTGTATGTGGGGGATTTGGGGAATCTGCTTGGATTGGAGGAGGAGGTAATTCTGTCCTTGCTGTTTTTCCATGATGTCCCTGAAATTTTGCTACTCTTTCCTGGTAGAGATAAGATGGTGGTGTAGATTGGCATTTGCTCCTATATTTATGCATTTCATTCAAGTAGAAACTCCCAGTACAAAAATCTGAGATGATGTCTCTTCTGATTGCCTGCAGCTTGATGTTAGTTCACTTCCAGGAGAATGAGAGAGGTTCAAGTCCTTCTGGGTGGGACAGAGACTTGAACACAGATTTGCCATATCCTGGCAGAGCACATTAGCTGGTTTGGGTGGATCTTGACTGCAAGGTGACAATTGCTACCACCTCCTTTCTCTTACCTCTCTGTTCTGCACCTGTGTCTGTTGGGACACTTACCAAATGCCAAGAAAGCAAAGGGTTTTTTTTTTTCATTGTTTTAGGAATGCAGGAAACAATTAGTTTCAGAACCCCCAAAAATACAGTTATGTGTTTAACCCCTTAATATGGGTGGCTTCTCACAAGATCTCTGTTTAAAGTTTCTTATCAAGCTGGCATCATCTGTAGTTTACCTGCTGCTACATAATTAATTCATGTGTTGATATGAAATATTTATATTTAATAAATAGCTCATAAACATCTGTCTCCCCCTTCTCCTTTTACATTGAGAGGGTGTCATAGCAATGAATGTTGTTGCATATCCAGGCAAGGAGTGTGGCAATACTGAGAGATTTATTTCAAATAATTACTGTTCCCCTTCAATAACTCGGGGGATGGGGAAAGTGGTACTGTGAAGACTGTGGCAACGCTTAGTATGCCTTTCCCAACCTTAAAGACTGTTGTAAAACAGATCTCTATAACATTTGGGCTTAGGGCGTTGGTAGTGTCTTTTCTAAGCACCAGATTTTTGTGGGCTGTGGTGTTGCTGACCTTGCTGTGCCAGTTCATGGTACCTTACTCAGCTCCTGCCTGTCTGATAGGGACTGGGATAGGGGATTCATGCTGAGGCTGGGTTTGGGGCTGTCTTTTTCCTATAATGAAAATCTTAAGGTAATCTTAGATACTTTTTTAAAATTGTATTTATACAAACTGATGAAATGTCCCTGGAACTGGATGTTTAATGCATAAAGTGGTGAGCTTATACATTCCTGTGTAAGTATCTTCTGTGTCTGCTGCTCTAACTGGTTTTGTGTTGGTTTTGGTTTTTTGGTTTTGTTTTTCCTTATATTTTGAAATAATCCAATGATTTACACTTTTTCTGGACTAGTCCAGTTTTCCAATCTTATGTTTCTGTGGCCAGTGACAGGGCTGGTAAATCAGGATTGATTTAGCACAGGCAGCTCTTTGTCAAGAGAGATCATTCAAGGGCTCTATGCAATGAAATTATAAGCAAAGAGATAAACAGTTTTCAAATAAAGTATGCACATTAGCAACATCAATCTGGAAGTTCCTTGTACCAATGTGTAGGTTTCTTGTTGCATGCTGTGAATTTAGGCTCAGAGGAAGCCCTGCATTTTTGTTATCTTTAGCCTGTGATCACAATTTTATGCGCATAAATAGTGCTAGATTGTACAACGTCCCCAAAGACTTCCCTCTTCTACCATCAGGCAGATGTAGCACAGGCAGTGTTGAAGCAAGCTGCCTACACTTACTCCTTGCAAATACGCCTCAAACCTGACCTGGAGGGAATACATTAGTGGGTGGAAACACAGCCCAAGCTTCCCACCTCCTCAGTGCTCTGTCCCTCAGCTGAGGCTGTCAGCAAAGTTGATAATGAATCCTGGTGATGGGGATGACTTTTTTGTTGGGTGCAAAGGGCATGTATGGTGAAATCACAGTTAAAAACTCCATGCTATTTCTTCAGATCTCAGCTTATGTTAGAAATAGTCAGTTACCTTGTTCATTTCTTTGTATGTTTGAAGATATTTTTCCAACTAGTGTTTTTATTTGTGATCTGTTGTATTTCACAGGGAGCAGTATGAAACTACGGCCCTATGGCTAGGGCAGTGGCACTTAAAGTGGGATTCTGCTGTTGGCTCTGCCGCCAGACCTGGGCATGTTTCTTTGTGATCTGTTCTGTAGTCTTTTAGTGCTTAAGAAATGATCAACTTCTATTCATAGGTAGTCTCGAAAGCTGTGGATTAAAAGCCGTAAGAAAGACAGAGATGAGGTTGGTTGAACTGGCTTAATTAAAAGCTGGTTTAAATAAAATTGAGCAGATTATACCATTAACAGAGGTGAGGAAGAGGGATTTCTGCCTCTTACTGCGTACTAAGGAGGAGAACAGAGGACCACAGAATTATCACTTGCAGTGTTGTTGGTGCTCACATCAAGCAGTGCTCACTCTGACTACAGGACAGGGGGGCCCTCTCTCTTTCACAATTTGTATTTTTTTGCTAATGATCTTGAGGCCTTTAATGAAACGTAAAAAACCCCCAAACAAACAACCAAACTAGATACTGGTTTTATTCCCTCTGTTGAAAGAATATCTTTCCTAGGATTCTCTTTTTCCCTTTGTTTCATGGCCTTGGTCACATTAACTTTCCTCTTGGCTGGCAAGGCATTAGACAGTGCTTGACTTCTGATACAGTTAGGGTTCTGCCTTAGGGAGCCGGATACATTGCCGTTGAGTAGTCTTAAACTCCCCTCCATCGTTTGTCAGAGCAGGACTGTCCTGTTGCTGTTGCATCTCGATTCTGGAACTTGGGTACATCATTTTGCAAGGAAAAAGTAAACTCTTCCTATTTAGATCCACGCAGCTTTGATTTGAGATTTGTCTTCAAATGAATTCTAACTCCAAGCAAGGTTCAGTCATAACATTATCTCAAAATTATGGATTCCCCATGGGTTTCCAGATGCTTGCCCAAGTTTGTCAGAAAATTTTAGATGAGAAGAGTGTGAGGCCCTGATAACAAGTGAATGTCGCAAACACCCATCTTGACATGGACAGGGATGGGCTGATGCTGACCAGGGAATGTTGAACAAGGACGGAGCCTGAGGAGGCAGGGTAACATCTTGTGAGACCACTCCTCTATTCCTGAAACATGCAAACAAAGACCATCTGTGCCCTGTGCACCATGTGCCTGTGACAGATCACCACTCGCTTGGTCAGCCTTGAAGGAGGGGGGCAGTGAGACCCCCAGGACCCCCACAACCCACCGACTCATTTCTAGAACATTTCTGAATATTCCTGGGCATATACTGTTCCTGCTCAGTGATGACAGACCCCCGCCTATGGGGTGGGCACATCGGGATATAAAAAGGGAAAACATAAGTTTTCGGCACATGCCCACCACCTGAAGACTACAACTATGAGCAGAGAACATCGCTGGATCCAAGGGTGGTGATATCTTTTCTCTCTCTCTCTCTTTCTCTCTTTCTTTTCCTCTCTATCACTCTCTTTGTAACCTAATTTTCGGCACATTAGGGTAATATTGTCACACGTTTTGCTAAACCCTTACCTTTCATAGTTCTGCTAAGTTCTGAGCATTGTTATGACTTTTGCCAAGCCTCTATCTTTAGAAGTTCCACTGAATTTTAAGTACATTTATAGTTGGTTTGAACCTCTGAAGTAATCGTCGTTACTTGTGATTACTGCGCAGAGAATTAAAAAGTTAACCTCACCCTCACCCCCTGAGTGGGACGGGACAGAAGAGTCTTCCAGAGATTTTAATTTGTCTTGAAACCTAAAATACTTTTTGTGGCTTTTTCATGATGCTTTCATGAAAAGCACTCTCATAAGCTACCATACAGACCCATCCATACATTATGTGCCTGTTTGGAAGGTGTTGGTCAAAATTGGATGTCTTTCTAAATCCTCATCTAGCCAGTTCTCAGGCCATGAAGCTCAGTGGGACTTTTGTATGGGTGAGAGGAGATGCTCTTCCTACTTGGAGAGCTGTTCTGTTAAATTGAACGGTCTGTATCTTGCAGGCATAAGATCATATTTGTGGCTGTTTATGGATTTTTAAATCTGCATAATCGTAGGGTTTGTGTTCTTTGACTGCAGCTATGTAGAGGAGAGCCTGAATATTTAATGGCATATTGAATACTGCATTACTTTTCCATGTATGAACTTGCAGAAGGTGTTTTGATGTATTTGTTGGTTTGTTTCTCAAACTCTGTAGGGTCAGAGATCATGTGTCTGAAATATTTTATACATGTTGTGTGGGTTTTAGGTTATTAATACTTTATGTTTGCCCCTGAGATATGTCGTAGTGGTTAAAACTCAATTAAGTGGTGATTATGCAGTGATTATACTAAACGATGAAAATGTCATTTATTTGGTTTTAAATAGGAAATAAAATATATTGCTGCCATACTGGTTTATTTCAAAAAACTCTTATCAAGACTAGCACATTCAAAATCTGTTCAGTCTTCTAAATTTATTCTGTTGGGAGAATACAAATATTTCTTTGAGGACTTTTTGAACAGTATTGTGTTGTCTCGCTTTATAAGGATGCTTCTGGAACCTTTATAAAGACATTTTGCCTTGTCACCTTCAGATACAGACCGAAGTCATATTCTGTTCACACTGTTTATTAGTTCAGCTCTTGCTAATTGCACATTGAGAAATATATGTGACTGCAAGACTGAAAGAAATAAGATGGTTGAGACAAGAGTCTGTCTACCTGTACTCTGTCTCGAATGATAGCAGGTGCTGTGCTAGGAAAGGCCACGAGCCTGCCCGCTGTCTGAGGTCCATTCCCTTCATACTTCTCCAACCTACACAGCACTTGGATCTGAGATACTAGGATGTAGTTCCCTCTCTTTCCTTACTGTTTTGGATCTGTCTTCCATCTATTTGTCTGGTCCCTTTTGAATCTGTCTGCTTCTGCAGTCTCTTGTGGCAGCTGATTTTAGACTTTGTCTACCTGCTGCTAAAGTACTTCCTGAACTAATTTTCTGCTAGGACAAGGGGCATTAATCGAAACTAATGTTACAGGGCCTGACAAATAATAGGTCTGTATTCAACCTCATTCAGCTGTGCATTCAACCTTGCTCTTGCATCTATGCATCTGCTTTCCAAACTGAAGGCTCCCAAATCTTTTAGATTCTTATTGAAAGGTAGCTGCTCCATTTCATTATTCATTGTGGTTGCCCTTCTCTGTACTTTTGTCTCTTAGCTACGAGCACTTCTTGGAAAGCAGAAATTCCTCAGGGAGAAATTTGTCACTAGTATCTGCTGAAAACTTGGGATTGCCTTCTGTTGTGGTTTTGCCCCAGCTGACAGCTAAGCACCAATGCAGCTGCTTGCTTACTCCTCTTCCACCCTCCCCAGGTGATGGGGAGGAGAATGAAAAAAAACCCCAAAACATCATGGGTTGAGATGAAGGCAGTTTAATAGGATAACAAAGGAAGAGGATAACAATAATAATAAAACAAGTGATCCACAAATGCAATTGCTCGCCAGATGCAGAAGGGGAAAAAAAAAACCCCAACAGCAACCTGATGCCCAGTCTGTTTCTGAGCAGCGATCCCACCTCCCAGCTACCTTCCCTTGTTATATATGGAGTGTGGGGTTATATGGTAGGGAATATCCCTTTGGCCAATCTGACTCTGCTGCCCTGGCTTCTTGTGCACCTGGCAGTCCGTGAGAAACTGGAAAGTCCTTGACTTGTGTAGACACTACAACTACTTAGTGACAACTAAAACCAGCAGTGTGTCATCAACATTATTCTCATCCTAAATCAAAAAAACAGCACTATACCAGCTGCTAGAAAGAAAATTAACTCTGTCTTGGCCAAAACAGGACACCCTCCTGTGTGGAAAAAGAGCTCAAATGGAGCTTTAAAATTAAGCTTATTTTAATTTATAAGCTTTTAAAGAACTGTAATAAAATAACTCATTAGTTTGGATTGGATTGGATTGCAGCAGTGCTACTGACTTCTAGTTGTAACTCACTTTGCATGGTGCATTTATAAGTGGAGTAAAGGACTTTTCAACACAGAGAGCTAAAGACCCTGAAACCTACCTTGAAAAGTAGGTATTGACTCATGCTTCATGAAGCTTTGTTGCTTTTGATAGGGCTGGCTAAGAGGTAAATCAGTATGTGTTCACCTCCTGTGCCGACACTGAGAGAGAAATTGGTCTAGCATAATTTTCAAAACTCAGTGCTGAGAGGCTTGCTTGAGCATGCCTGTAGGAAGAGATGGACAGATTTTAGCCTGAAGGACCGTGGGTAAATGCAGTCATCAGATAATGGTTGGAACATATGTACTGCTTCTGCAACAAATGCTCAGCTCCCTTCTGTGTGGTCAGCATCAGAAGGAATGCTGTTTATCATCACAGCTGACTCATAAGAGCTGTACTGCATAAATGGAAGTTTTATCATGTGATTTCTAGCTCACACTATTGTTTAGGATTAAGTTTTATTTTATGTAGCTGAGCCACATTTATGGTTGTACTGTCCCAATGTCTTCCAAGCAACATGTGTAACATCTGTCCTGTGGTGTTTGTGCATGTCAAGGGAGAAGGCTGTGCGGTGGAGTTCTTGGTTTGGTTGGGTGTGTTTGGTTTTTTAAGGTACATATTGTGCACTTTTATTAGAAAAGGCAGAGAGAGATGCATTGGTGCATTTGGAAGGGAAAACAGCAATGTTTGTGAAGGTTTCTGTCTGCTTTCAGTAAGACTTGAGATATCATAGAGTTTAGACTTGGGCTGTTTGTCTACCCCTGCTTTCTCAAAGATCAGCTAAGATGATCTACTAGAGAGCCTTGTGCCAGGTGGGTGAAGATAGTGACCCAGAGTCAGCTGGGTGAAGATGACCCAGCTAGGTAGTCTTCCAGATAAGAGGCACAGAACATGGAAAGTTTCTTGAGCTTGGTTTTGTATTGTATGAAACTCCACAACACAGAGTCGAGAGAAAGTGTGGGATTTTTTGGGGGGGTTGTGGGTTGTGTGTGTTTGTGGGGGTGGTTTTGTAGCTTGTGTTGTTGATGGAATGCACTCTGATACTTGGTGCCTGTTGGATTTTCTGAGGTATTGATGCCTTTATAGTATATCACATACATCTTAGTGCTGTAGTTGGACTGGGAGATGGCAAAGGCACCCATGCCAAGAGAGCCTGCAGTATGAAGTGGGACGTCCAAGCTGTTGGGTTGTCTTAACTGTTCTCTGCCCTTGAAACTACAGGTAAATTTAACCACTTGTGGATGTGCATGGTGAGTCAGAGGTGATTGGAAAAATCCTCAAAGCACATTCTGCTGCTCATTTTGCCTTATTTAGCTAACCCTGTCACCATAGGGTGAGATACAGGTGGAACTGAAAATCATCTACAGATTGTTAGCATTTGCATCCATGTCACCCATTTCAGTATCGCTGTAAATAAAATTGATCCTTTTGAGCCTTAGTTTGGTTATCTGGGCACAAACTGCTGAAGAAAGAACTGGATTACATGCTTTGATCTGTGTTGTATCAAACAGGTTACATAGTTGGGCTGTTCTTAACTAACGCTTCTATGAGTGTATCTTACACTAAATATTGTGAATTAAAGTTCAACTGCTAGGGATCTTACATGATGGGTTGGGTTTTTTTTGTAGATGAGCTCCAGGTGTGGGCCTATAGTAACTGTAAATTTGTTCATCAATATAGAGGTTTTTTCCGTAAGTCATATGCCCATGATTTTAATGTTCCTTGTGGTAAACACAAGCAGTTGGGTTCCACTTGCTCAGAGACATGCTGCTTCTCCTGTTTCCCCCATTCTTTAAAATTCAGATACATACAGTCTTGTTTCACTTCAGGCCCTTTTTAGACTTTGGTTTACCTACATTTTGCTGATGTGTGGCTAGGTATGGTTTTTTGAGAAGGGCTGTTTTAAGCACATCTGATATTTGAAGCCACAGACCTATGGTTTCTGTGTCATCAGACCATTTTCTGTCATGACAAAGAATATTGCTTCATTGTTTGCTTTCACCCTCTGTTTGCACTTTGCTTTCTGTTGCTTCTTTTGTTTTGTATTTTGATAGTCCCTGCTCCCTTTCTGTGTAGTGATTGTGCAGCAGTGTCCTGGTTCCTGATTAGGGCTTCTAGATGCAACAAATCATAAATATGAAGTAATAGTCACCCTGGCATACTTTCTATCAAACTCTACTTCTGGTGAATTTATTTCCCCTTTCTTTCTTTCTGTGGCAAACAGCTGCTCCTACCAGCAGAAACTTAGGAAAACTGACTTTCCCACTGTTTGTTTTCCCTTCAGTCCATACAGATTTCTCCTTAGACCTAGAGGCAGATGCACTATGCCTGTGCAGCTGTAGAACGCGCTTGCTTTTCTGCCCTGAACTCATGATGAAATATCCTAAATGATTGTAAAAGCTTTAGCACCAGCTTCACTTCATTTTAATAGACCAATAAAAGCAACCAGTGTGCAAGCTGCTGGCTCCAGTATTCCTGCATAAGCCATTAGCAAAACAACATTACTGGCTCTTGACAAAGAAAAACAGCAGTGACAAAACCAAGAATTTGCTCTGCAAAAACATCAACCAAGTGCCAGTGAATCCAGAGGCTCACTCTTATGCATGCTGGCTGCCATGAGCTCTTTGTTTTGAGGTTGAAAAGTTGGCACTTTCTCATAATTTGTTTTACATTCTGACTTTGTCTTCTCTAAATATCCTTTGCAGTGTTTCCAGCAATGCTGGCAACTGCCCAAGCACCTGAGGAGCTTTTCCAGTTAACTTGGGTGCATGGAGACCTGACAGGTTTTGCATTTTATGCATGAGACTGGCTCATCTGGCCTCTTCTTATGCTCTCCCCCTGCAATACTAGCAGCTAATGTATTGGCAACATTATACCCCACATGCCAGGTACAGTGTGTTGGCTTTGAAGAGCAGGAGTCTCCCCGTAAGGCCCAAAGGAGCCCCAAGATGTCCCTGCTATAAGGTCCCTGGATACCTCGCTGGGTTGTGGGGAGGTGGGAGAAGTATGCCCATCTCATGGAACCCAGCACATGGAGCTTTCGGTAGTGGGCAACAAAAATAATATCCTAGGAACCCTCTATTTACCTAAGGCTTCTTAAGCATGTCTCAAAGTGTGCCTGCACAATCGGTATATCGTGTATTTTTAAGTACACAGAAACTAAAACTACCTGCTATCCCACATCAAATATAAAGTAGTACCATCTGCATATATATTATCCTCTAGCGTTTTGCTGTGTTTAAGAAACAAAAGCACTGCTCAAGTTTTGGTACCTGCATGGACAGCCAGTGGTCTCGTTTCTCGTTGCACCCTGGTACTTTCTCATGAATGGTAAAACTCCCAGCTGGGCAAGTCAGAAGACCTCAGCTCTGCTGACAGCCTTTTTTTGGATGGCTTGTCGTTAGGCTTTGCCTAAGCCCTCTGCAAAGGCAATACGTGGTTCAGAGAGATTTAGTCCCCTCTTCCCTATCTCTTCCTTAGTTTTCCTTCTTTCAAGCTGAAAAAAACCCCACCTTTTCAATTTCTCTTGCTGAATTTTAAGATGTCATGATCACTCTCTTTTCCAGGGAAAGCTTTCAGCATTTCAAATTGACCTAATACATTCCCCGAGTATGGGTGTTCCCAAAAACAGCTGGTTGCTGGAGCAATCTAAAAATGCAGTATCAGCTAGAACAAGACAGATGCTGGAAGAGAGATACAGATGACCTCAGGGAGAATGAGAGGATAGGAGAGAGGATGAAATTATCCCAAAACAGAGCTTGGGAAAAGAATGAATTTGTCTCTGTTGTGTGTTATTTTCTAGTTTAATTGTGCATTAGCTATAAATAAGGGAACTGAGAATTCTTCCTGTCCCCTATAACCTGGAGGAGCATTTAATAAGTTCCTATGGACTCTTCCCTTCCATCTGTCTGCTTTTGCAGAACTGGGTGAACAGCACAGTATCATAACCTTTCCCTCTTGTTTCTCTGTTAAGATTTGTTTCACTGTCCCTACAGAACATCTGCCAATCATCTAGGTGCATATGGTTGCATGTATACATTTTTTTTAATTTATACTATTCTGTGATTCATCTGTGTTCAGCAGTGTCATTGGCAACAATCTAAGCGTTCATGATCTGGTGACCTGGTCCTGTGTGTTTCTCCTTACTTTTTTTGACTGACCTTTCTAGTTGCAAACCTTTGAAGAATACTCATCCTGTTGTCTCCAGTCTCCTGATGTCATTTCTGGTTTAAAGGAGATGTTTTTAACCTATCACTAATGCCATTACTATGGTAGTTAGGCTTCTAAAGTTGCAGGGGGTTTTGTAGAGCTGTTAGGAAATAGGACAAGAATTTCCAAATGATCATCCTTAGACTCTCAGTGCACTGTGAAGTTTTTATTTTTAGTAATCTTTGTCATTTAGTTGTCAGTCTCACGGTGATCTCCTTCCCCTGCCCAGATCAGCAGCTAGAGTCAAGGGGTTATGGTTACTTTCACTTTCACAAATGAACAGGGAGCTTTGTAGCCTGATGGTTGCAGGCAAAAAGTTTGAAATTTCATTCTCTTTTGAACAGAATTATAAATAGCAAACACAAAAACATACTATGTAAAGAATTCCAGCAGCATCCTGCTACTAATGTTGGTTTAAAGTGAAGAGTTTCTCCCAATGATGTTTCCTTTCCTTTTTTATTTAAAAGAACATTGTACTGTTCCAAGAGCAGTCCATGTCGACGTGCCTGGAAGAAGTAGTCATCTCACAGATGAAGTCATTCTGGATGTAGGGTTTTGGTTTGTTTGTTTGTTTGTTTTCCCTGCAAAATACTTTGTGAACATGAGACCGTAGTAAGACAGCTTTGTGGTGTGAGGTTTTTTTCTTTTCTTCTCCTCCTCTCCTCCTACTAGTGAAAGGAAAATATAGCCCTTCAGTTGCATCACCTGGTAGTATAGTTGCAAGCCCTGAAGTCTCACTGAAAGCTTCTGGCTGGACTGGGCTGTAAGTGTGAAGAACATCCTCTAGTATAAAGGCTTCCAGACTGTCGTACAAGTATCAGCAGTGGCACATGAACTAGTCCAGACAGATGCATATACTGCCTGCTTTTGCACGTGTAGAGTCTGTTCATATTGGTGTAATACCAGCTAAGTTGTTCTTCTGAAACCTCTGTATTAAGTGAGTTGTTGGAGCTCAGCGATGACCAGGGTCTTGTTACATCCCTTCCGTGCATCACCTTCATGTTGCAGTGCATGTAGGAGTGTTGCTGTGATGCCAGGTGTGTGATTCTTTGTTTCTGTTTCCTCTGTTTTCCTTGGTTGTCTCATTTTACTTAGTTCTGCAATTGTTCTTGTGGCACAGGCAAGTGCTTATATTATTGGTAGCTCTGATACCAAATATAAAAGCTGAATAAAATAATTTCTATGGTCTAGTTTCTTTCTTTGGAGAGAGGTCATGATTTAACCCAGCCAGCAGCTAAAACCACCATACAGTTGTTCACTCACGTCCCTCCCCCCACAGTGGGATGGGGGAGAGAAGCAAAAAAGGAAAAATAAAACCCCAAAACTCCTGGATTGAGATAAAGACAGTTTAATAGCACAGAAGATGATAATAATAAAATATACAAAACAAGTGATGAATAGCACCATTTCTCACCACCTGAAGCTGATGCTCAGCAAGTTCCTGAGCTGCCCCACCTCCCAGCCAACCCCCCAGTTATATGCTGAGCATGACATCATGTGGTGTGGAATATCCCTTTGGCCAGTTTGGGTCAGCTGTCCTGGCTGTGTCCCCTCCCAGCTTCTTGGGCACCCCCCATCTTCTTATTGGCAGACCAGTATGAGAAGCTGAAAAGTCCTTGACTGCTTGGCCACAACTAAAAACATCAGTGTGTTATCAACAGTATTCTCATCCTAAATCCAAACCACAGCACTGTGCCAGGTGCTAGGAAGAAAATTAACTCTATCTCAGCTGAAACCAGGACAAGAGTAAATGAAATGTTTCAGCTAGACAGTATCTTCTCAAAGAAATATGCACTGAATGGATCCTATCTGAGAGTGCTGAGTAGCAGCCACATCTGCTTCTAACCATGAAGGCCTGGTCTTTTAGCATGGGGGACTATAGCCTATAGGTCTTTACCTGGCTGGATAGGTGCCCGTATGCCTTGATATAGGTATTGTCCCACGATGTGACCTAATGTGCACAAGCATCATCTGTCATGGGAGCAGACATGTATGCAGGGAGCAAGCTGTGGGCAGCCAGAACAATTAATTTAACATGAATGAGTTCGGCTGTATTACTGCTGTCTCTATAGACACCAGAGGGATATGGCTTTCCTCTCTTAAACAGCAGGAGGAGGGGAGCAGGAAGGACCCAAGATGCTTTCTATGAGCAGGATGAGGTCAGGGAGAGCCTAAAAACCTGAGGAACAGCTGGAGGCTGAGCTGTCTCCAGCAGACTCCCCAGGGCTCTCACCATTGCTTTGTCCCTTTGCAGAGGATTTCCCCAGGTTCACCTGGCTGCTTTTCTCCACCCTGGGGCTGAGGGCAGAAGCACAGCGCTGCTGTTGCTGTTGGCGCTGCCTGCCTGCCATGCCCACCCTTAGGTGCTCAGCATCGCGTGCTTTGCCACATCTGTGCCCTTGGCTGCCTTTGATTTAAACTCATCCTGCACTTTACCTGCAGGAAAGCATGGGGCCATGTGTGAAACTAGTCTTTACGTCTGGTTTTCACCCCAACTGATCCATCTTCTTCCCTGCCTCAATCATGTTCGTCAGGCAGTTTATTTGATGTTATAGGGAGATCTGAACCAGAATTGTTGAGTGTTGGATTGAGCCTTTGCTTTCACAAGGAGGGATAGCACTGCTTGCCTTGGCTAGCAATGGGGAAGTCTCGCCAAAGGCTGGGTTGTTGGGGCCTCCCCCTCCCTTCCCCCCCCCCCCCCCCCCCGAGTAGATTAAAACTGTATCTGAGCATAATAGAGGGAACTTTGCAATGTTGCAAAGTTTGACTTTTTTGCAATTTCTCCTCCCCCCCTTAAAACTGATACTTAATCGTGTTTTAAATTTTGCTCTGCTAGTGGTTCCTTAACAAGAGGAGAACAGAACTTTTTTTCACTAAATATTACCTGCTGAATTCTCTGGCTTTATGACCTCTAACTGTGCCTTTATGCATGCGAACAATGCAAATGAAGCCCAACAGTGATAGAAGCTCTGTATTTCATAATCAACAGTTTCCCAATTTCTCTGTCGCTTCTGAGCCTTTGAATTGTACTCCTGTACCTAAGTCTTTTTTTGTGGTACTTCATTGCTACTCATGGATGTTGTGTGTGAATTTATAAGCATTGTCTCTCTACTAATTCTGCTCAGTCTAATTTATAAGCAGGTAGGCATGAGAAGATACTTGGTAACTGAAGGCAGAGCTGCAAGAGATGTAACTAAGCATTTCTGCTGCATCTGACTTAAGTGCTTCAAAAGTGGTTTTAGTATTTAGATGTGGTTTTAGTTTTTTAGACTCTCCCTGCCAAGCTTAAGAGGCATGGTTTGTTTCATTTCTGTTCCCTACAAATACCAAGTACTTTATTACTTTGTTCTGTACTAAACTAGGGAAATCCACTCATCCGGACTATAGACAAAAGTTGGTTAAAGCCTTTATTCAGGGAGAAAAGCAAGCAAAACCTCCCTGTGTAATGCATTTCACACCAGAAACGCTCAATACTTAAAATAGAAAGAAAAATCAGCTGTTCAGCTGTAAAAATTCATGAAGCAGAAAGCATTTTTATTAAGCACACTTTTTTCCTGCTATACATGTTAGTAAGTCTTCGATCCTGATCTAATCAGCTGGCAAGTCGACTAATAAATTTTAAATGAGAAAGAAAAGGCAGGAGGAAATGTTTGGCGTGGATGTTCAGTGGTCTACATGTTGTCCTCCTGCCCTTTCTCTGCTTGCTGTAGCCGTTGACTTGCCTTGGCATTTGCACAAGCTAAAATATCTGCCTCCCGCTCAGATAGCCTTGTGCCAGGACTGAAACTGGAGCATATTGTTCCATCATTAAATGGGCAATGTTGAATACTTGGGAAATTAACAACAGCTGCAAGTTCTTCAGCTATTTTTATTTGTACTGTGGCTATAATTTTTCTAGTGTGTTTGTACTGAAGTCAGAAGAGGAAAGGAAAATAGATCCCCCAAGAGGCTGACTTTTTCTTTTTAATTAAAAAAAGGCTCTGCTGAACAAAAGCATCCATAAAACAAATAGTAGCGAGGGCAGCCTAGCAGTTTATTCAGTGTTATGTGGGACCCTTAGTCTGGTTGCTGGTACAACTTTCTGGGGGTTTTAGTGGCACCTCAGCACATGGTGAGGTAACTGGCACCTTCCACAGTCAGCCCTCTTGTTTAAAAGTCCTACTGCTAGTAAGTAGCATCTGTCTTAGCCTTTTGTAAAGGTTGGTGGCAGCAAAGCAATTTTCTGTTTTATTTATGTTTTACGGTCCTACCCTGAGACATAAACCAAAATCCAAGGAGCCACTCTGTTCAGTGGTCTCTGGATGAGGCCCTAAAATCAAGCTAAGAAAGCTTAAGAGAATGATTGTAAAATATGATTTCTTAAGTATTCTTTAATAGTCCAGTGACTCGTATTTCTTCCCAGAAGTCGCATGATCATGCGTCAGGAATGGCAAGGCAGAGCCCACGCTTTAAAACGAAAGGTCAGTGTGGATCCATGAATTGGCATCTTGCCCTGGTACCAGCGGGGTCCAGGCTCCTGCTCTGCTTCTTCCCCCCGCAGTGCCCCGCAGCTCTGTGGGTGCAGAGAGGAGATGATGCTGGGGGAGAACAGATATCACAGTGTTAGTTGCTGGTGCGTTTTGGAGCACCTGGAATTAATATCCCTTACAAGGAGTTAGGCTGTTGTCTTGAAGTTTGGAACATAGTGAGAAACAGCAGCTGTAAGGGTCACTGAGGGGAAAAATGAGGTTTTCACTTAATCTGTGGCCTCTTTAATATTCTGACTAAACACTTGGTGAATGCAGGAGTGAATGAGAAAAGCCTATCCTGAAACATTACCCTTTCTGAAAGTACAAGAAGATGCTCCTTAGAAGCCTTCCTGTTGAGCAACTGTAGGAACCAGGTATAAGTGCATTGTTTGTTTATTTGAAAAGCAATTTAGCAAGAAACTTAGCAAGAAAGTTTTTTTTTTTCCTTTAACTGAGGGGAGAGGTGGTCCAATTCTTTTGTCTTTTTATGTGACCCAACTTATGGCAAGACATCCATTCCTTAGGCTGGAAATCATTTTAGAAAAATGCATACCACTTTGGGAATTTGTAGCCATTCATTTAAAAATGTTGAAAGTGTGTTGGTATATTTCTGGATTTGAGAGAAAAAAAATAAGGGAGATGGTTTGCTGTTCTCACTCAGTAACCTAAAACTTTAAGGGCAAAGCTGTTCCCCCTAATGCTTGTGCATGCGCTTACCTTCACTACCGTGAACAGTAACACAGGTCCTCTTTGAAGTCCTTACACGGAGTCCTATTCACGTATTTGAAGGACTGAGGCTTTCTTTGGTATCTTATGTCTGATTTGGGAGTTTGTAAACTGGAGTAAAGATTGCTGCTGCTGCTATAGAAAAACATAGCTTTATTGACATGAATTGGCACTGCTGCATTTAAACTGTTAAAATTTTTCATCTTTTCATTGAAAAAGAACAGTATCGTGGCAAGCGTGAGCCAAGGGTGACCAGCCTCTCAATGGTGAGGTGCCATGTTTTTCCTTCCCCAAACTACAGGCTAAGCACACTACAAAACAAAGGGTGGGGTTTTTTGCCTTGCACTGTGGGAGGATAAGACTTGTGCCCTGGGCTGGCATGAGGAGCTGTAACTAATTCATGCTATTATGCTTCTGTGTCAGAAAGGGCTCCGGGTTTGAAACTTGGTTGTAGGTGAAAAATGGGAACTGGTGCCTTGCATGGAGGAGAGGTGCGCCAGCCATCTGTCTGCAGTATAAAAATGACAAAGCCAGTGAATTTGTCCCCTCACCAATACCCTTAGCAAGATGCTGTCACTCCTATATGGTGGCCTGTCTCTGAGTCTGCCTCTGTGATTTCTTTGGCGGCCACCCTGTTGATTTCTGACCTCTGAAGCCTGTGTGGAAAAGTGCTGGGAAGAAGCCTGGACTATGGCTCAGTCGGTGCCATTTGTTCTAGTTAAGCTCTTCTGCTGCCTGATGGTGTTGTTTCTGAGGAGCAGAACGGAGGAGGGGAGCTGACCTGACTGAAGTCTGATATCCTTCCGGATAATCCACATCCTGAAAACTACACCTGTGGGGTCAGGGATGACTCAGCATGATTCTGGTTTGATGCTTCACTTCCTACCTACTAACTCCAGCTGGTGTACAACCCGGTGAAAGAAGAATTAGCCCCAGATTTTATTCTGCTACTCATCTTGCTGGTTATCTTGGATGCGTCATTCTCTTGCTTGCTTCTTTGCCTTGCTGCTCCTATTCCACTTCTTTCTCCCATCTGTGAGTTTACATTTGTGGTTACAGTCTAAAGCGTCATTTGCCTGCACAGAACTGCCCTGGAAAAATGTAAGAATGGTGATGCCTTCTTTCTGTGGTGCCATTTCCCCTCTGGGATGAACCCTGTAGCACTTGGAAGAGCAGCATGCTCTGTCTGCTGGCAGGCCTTTGAAGAGAGGGGCAGCAAGCCGAGCCACATCCTGTGAAAGCAGGAGCAATGCCCTTGATATCTCTGGAGTTGCCTACTCCTTGCACAGGAATTTAATTTTCTCCAAAAGTTCAATTTATGCAACATTGTCAACGCTGACCAAACCTGCAAGTGTGTCTGTGCTCGTTTCTGAGCTGCTGGTGCTATTTCCATGTGTTAATGTGGGCAGGCACTATTAAAATCCTCAGCATTTTCAGTCTAGCTGAATAATTTTCTAGCTGCTAGGTTTATAAATTAAACATTTATGGCCATATCTGATGCTATTATCTGTCCATAGCAATACCTCCAGGCAGGGATCATGAGCTTTTTTGGAGTGTAGACCACTTGCTAATGGAGAGCGAATGTTTCATTTATACCTCATCTCAATCCTGCACTTCTCAGTTGCAGAACATCCTTGAGGTAACTTCTGATATTCTCTGTGAGGAAATAACCTTAGTGAAGAGATTTGTGATCTTTGTGTAGGCTGTGTCAGAGGGAAGAGCAGAGTTCATTGCAGCATCCTGACTCTTTTTTTGTGTCAAGTAACTTCCCCACACATAAATAGGAAGCAAGCAGGAGTAAAGGACAATGTAACATCAGATGAACCACAGATCACAGGAGTGATAACCAGAGGTCCAACAGTGATGGCTAGGAAACTTGCATTTAACTGTTATTAGAGAAAACTGGAAGCTTGATAGGGTCCCAAGAAAATCCATGTATATGGACAGATGTTTGGGCAGGGAGCATGCACTGATTGAACAAGAGAGGAGGCATGTTAAAAGGTATCCACATCCAGCATGTCCTTCATCAAGTTGTGAAATGAGTGGTTTGAGGGGTGAAAAGCAGTATGAGCCAAGATATGGCTGCTATACCAAGAGATTATTTGAATTTGTCTGGTTATGTGTATCCAGTATCTCTATCTAGACAGTCATCTTTGGAATCTACAGTAGATCCTTCTTCCCATCCCCCCTTTCCAGGAAGGTATTTTAAATGTGGAAAAACTCAGGTAGTCACTCAAACCAAGGAAATGATCCTTTTAGAAAAATGCCAAATTCTAGTATGCTTTTGATTTAAATGAAGAGATCTGTCAACACTCTTAGTGGATTGTGTTGAAATTTCACAAACTGGGACACTGGAGATTATTGTTTAGGTACATTCAGGCTCCTAATAGAAGAAAAGCAAACGTTATGGTCCTAGGTAGGAAGTTACTTCATTTGGAAAAATGCTTTGCCATTAGTAGGTGTTGTTACTTGCCAAAAAGGGTTGACTATTTATTTTTTTTTCATTGTAGTCCTTTCATGGGAAATACTCCAAGGAAAAATGCTTAGTATTTCTTCATGCTCAAATAAGTAGTTGTGAGGTACAGCTGTTGGATCTCTCTCACTGGAATATATTAATCATATGCTATTGCTATGGCAGTGTATTGGACTGTTTGAGTAGGAGTAAGTTTAGGTTCTTAGTTTAATTTAAAAGGCATTGATGTTTCAGTCTACCTGGTGAGTGTCTGCCCAAAAGCCACAATAGAGCATCTTCCTGAAAGCTTGAATTGACTTGTTAAACACAAATTATGCTTGGTCAAACTCTTCTGCTATTTCTTTATTTGAGGAGCGTTTTGGCCTGAGAAATGTGTGTGTTTGCTGCCAATTGGAAGGTACTTCAATAGACTGTGTGCAAGCATAGAAAAACCTGATTACTAGCCTGGATTAACCCAAACCCATTGTGCTGGTTTTGGCTGGGATAGAGTTAATTTTCTTCATAGTAGCTGGTATGGGGCTGTGTTTTGGATTTGTGTTGGAAACAGTGTTGATAACACAGGGATGTTTTCCTTACTGCTGAACAGTGCTTACACAGAGCCAAGGCCTTTTCTGCTTCTCACACCACCCCACCAGTGAGGAGGCTGGGGGTGCACAAGGAGTTGGGAGGGGACACAGCCAGGAGAGCTGACCCCAACTGACCAAAAGGATATTCCATACCATATGATGTCATGATCTGTATATAACTGGGGAAGTTAGCTGGGGGGCGGGATCGCTGCTCTGAAACAGATTAGGCATCAGGTTGTGGGGTTTTTAGGAGGGTTTTTTTGGTGGGTTTGTTTTTTTTCCCTTCATGTGTGGTGAGCAATTGCATTTGTGCATCACTTGTTTTTTATATATATATAAAAATTATTATTATTGTTATTGTCTTCCTTTGTTATCCTATTAAACTGTCATTTTCTCAGCTCACAAGGTGTTTTTTTTTCCATTCCCCTCCTCATCCCACTGAGGGGAGGAGTGAGCGGCTGGCTGCATGGTGCTTAGTTACCGGCTGGGGTTAAACCATGAAAGTCCTTTTTGGCACTCAACATGGGGCATGAAGGATTGAAAAAATGACAAATCTGACTAGTGTGTGTTAAAACAAATTAATTGCAAGCATTCATTATATTAGTTTAATAGTCGCTGGTCACAATGTTATATCATTTGTTCGCATGGTTGTGTAAAGTAATTCCTTACTTGTATTATGTATTCCCCACAGGAGCTGGATGAGGTTTTTCCTTTTGCTGCACTGTCCACTACTTGCTTATGATAAGATAACATTATTGGCCATGAGAATGATTTGGTCTGTGTATTCAGCATTGCTGTCATTTCCGTACCGTGGGCACTATCTCCCGAGAATTCTTAATAATCACACTCTGTACCCTTTTTCCCAAGAGAACCAACCTGTGGGGAGACAGGGGGGAAATACTTGTACCTTCACCTTCTCTTTCTCCTTCAGGCTAGTTACAACAGCTCTTGAGAATTTTGAATACTCTTGGGATGTTCAGACCAGCATACTTCTATTGCTAGGTCTCCTGAATGCGTTTCAGGTCTTGTTTAGGGTTAAACAACTATCGAAGAGCGTCACCCAGAGATCTGCCCCGAGGCTAGATAGTTACGAGTGGCAGGGTGTGTGGGATAGTATGAGCAAGTGCCTAGAACAGTGAGCACCTCCAGTGTTTTGGAACTTCACTTCTGAACAAGTGCAGAATTCTGTAAAACTAGTAGAATATTTGCAAAAAGTATGATTTAAGTCTCTCTGGCAATTCCGGAGAGACTTAAATCACTGCAACGTGCTGGGGCCTGGCCCATGGCTGAGCCCTGTTCAACACTATTCAGTACCCTCAAGGAGAAGAGAAGGTCTCTGGATCTGATGACCAAATGACAGGCACTGTGGCCACTCCAACCCTGGCAGCAGGCACTGCAGCTGAACCAGAGAACCAGCCCGTGCTGGTATCAGTCATCCCCGTACAGAAAAAGTACACAAAAAATATCAGCTCATTTAGTAAAGGAGACGACGAACCAGAGTCATCACAAGAACAGGAGGAGGAGGCAGAACCAGAGATAATCACCCAATCCCTATCCCTGAGCGAGCTGTGAAATACACAAAAAGATTTTTAACTGTCATCCAGGCAAGCACATTGTTACCTGGCTGCTTTGATGCTGGGATAATGGGGCCAGTAGCCTGGAATTAGAGGGAGGGAAGCCAAGCAGCTGGGATCCCAGTCTAGCGAAGGGGGGCATCGACAAGGCGATTGGAAAAGAGACACAAGCCCTCAGCTTCTGGAGGTGACTCCTGTCAGGTGTGAGGGAAAGGTATCCCTTCAGTGAAGATGTATGTTGTCAGGGCAAGTGGGCCACCATGGAGAGAAGTATCCAGTACCTGAGGGAATTAGCCATGGAGGAGGTAGCTTATGACCTGGACAACACGCAGTTACCCACAGATCCTGATGAAGTCCAATGCACATCACCCATGTGGCGGAAGTTTGTACGGAGCGCACCATAGTGTATGCCAACTCATTGGTGGTAATGGACCGGAAAGGTGAAGAGGCACCAACAGTGGATGGAGTGGCTGGCTGACTCCAGCAGTATGAAAAACGTCTCTCTTCCTCCCTCATCTTGACTGTGGAGAAACTGTCCCAGGAGGTCCAGCAACTCAAAGAGGATAGGTCCTACTCCTTGCCTGTACAGACCAGTATCTCGGCTATTAGGCATAAGTGTTCCTCTACTCAAGAGAGAGGATATAGTGGGTACACACTATGAAACACCCTGTGGTTTTACCTGTGTGACCACAGAGAGGACATGGAGATGGGATGGAAAACCTCCCTTAACCCTGGAGATACGGGTACATGAGTTGCAAGGAAAACCAATCACAAAAGGGCATTCTTCCAGGAAAAATGCTCTTCCAGTTTCCAGCAGGCAGTTCCCTAGACAGAGTAGAAGGCCTGATTGTACTTATGATCCTCTTGAAGGGACTTGTAAGTCATTTTTCAAGGAGCGAGTAATGAATACAATGAGCAGGATTAGAGGAGCCCTGCCTCCAGCAAGGTGGAGGAAAGAGACAACCATATTTACTGGACTGTGTGGATCCAATGGCTTGGCATGTCAGACCCACAAGAGTATAAGGCTCCAGTGGACGCTGGTGCACAGTGTACCCTAATGCCATCCAGCTATGAAGGGGCAGAACCCATCTGTATTTCTGGAGTAACAGGGGGATCCCAACAGCTAACTGCACTGGAGGCCAAAGTAAGTCAAACTGGGAATGAGTGACAAAAGCACCCCATTGTGACTGGCCCAGAGGCTCTGGGCATAGACTACCTCCAGGAAGGGTCTTTCAAGGACCCAAAAGGGTACCAGTGGGCTTTTGGCATAGCTGCCTTGGAGATGGAGGAAATTAAATAGCTCTCTACTTTGCCTGGTCTCTCAGAGGACCCTTCTGTTGTGCAGTTGCTCAGGGTCAAAGAACAACAGGTGCTAGTTGGTACCACAGCAGTGCACTGATGGCAATACCACACCAACCAAAACTCCCTGATTTCCATCCATAAGCTG
Organism: Balearica regulorum gibbericeps; assembly: GCF_011004875.1. Classification (NCBI taxonomy): domain Eukaryota; kingdom Metazoa; phylum Chordata; class Aves; order Gruiformes; family Gruidae; genus Balearica; species Balearica regulorum. The sequence goes on along the minus strand of NC_046185.1, from coordinate 110,458,355 downwards.
ATTTGTTGACTGGAGAGCCAAGGAGTGATCAGCAGAACCTACTCACCCTTTAACAGTTCCATATGGCCAGTGCAAAAGTCCAGTGGAGAGTGGAGGCTGACAGTAGACTGTTGTGGCCTGAATGAAGTCACGCTGCTGCTGAGTGCTGCTGTGCCGGATGTGCTGAAACTCCAACATGAACTGGAGTCAAAGGCAGCCAAGTGGTATGCCACAACTGATATCGCAAATGTGTTTTTCTTGATCCCTTTGGCAGCATAGTGCGGGCCACAGTTTGCCTTCACTTGGAGGGGCATCCAGTACACCTGGAATCGACTGCCCCAGGGGTGGAAACACAGCCCCATCATTTGCCATGGACTGATCCAGACTGCACTGGAAAAGGGTGAAGCAATACATCATTGCATGTGGCAACACAGTTAGTGGCTGCGGTTAAACAACGACACCCATAAACTCCTCCTTCCAGGAAGTGAGTCCCAAAGCAAATGGTTTTCTGGACTGCAACGTGGAGATGATCATATTTAGCATTCTAATACTCACACTAATGCAGCCCTATTCAAGGAGCTAGCCTTGCAGACCAGACCATGTTCACCTTTGCTGTGTTACTATGTGAGTCTCAGGGTTTACTTCAAGGTAGTTAGTCTAATGTAGCTGGACTAAATGAACTAAAGTTTCCTTTAGAACTTTCTTCAGTCCTGGTTTGGTCATTAAACCAGATTGGACCTGTACCATAAATTATACTTCTGTGCTTTTCCCTTGAGAGATTGAGATGCTTTGTGAAGATGTGAATGACACAGTAATGATGACTATTAGTGGAAGTATCTGTAGGTAAGCATCTGACAGCGGGGCTTACAATCACTGTTTAAGCAGGTGGGACTTGACCAAGAATAAAGCTTCCTCCAGCAGAGTGTTGAAGCAAATACTTCTACTCAAAGAACAACCTGGATTCTGACTTTCCAGGATTGTCTTAGAAACTGGTTTTCAAATATCAGAATGTTTCCAGGGTAACCTCTTTAATCTCTGCTGTATTCAGATGCTCACTTGTTTAATATACGCATGATGTCTGTAATCTGATTTCAAACGAACAGATGCTCCTAACAGGGGAACAGCACTTAAATGATACTTCATGATTATTGATTTCTTTTGTTCCCTGCACTGGGTGTGTGATTGGTCATGGATTCTTGTTTCTGGAGACTGAAGAGTTGCTGCCTTTGGTGTTACAGATGTTTTCGGGACTTCAAAGCACAAAGGATTTTTATTCAGTATTTGCAGTTTTGGAATAAATATCTCAGAAAATTGAAAAGGGAAAAGTCTTAGTTAAATAAACAAATATTTTGTTTTCCAATGATGACTTATAAGAAGGATCTGAGGAAGGTGTGCATCACTGGATTAAATGTCAAGAGTGAAAAATAAGGGTAGTTGGGAGGGGAGCAAGAGTTGCTGTGATTATGCAGCTGCGCTCTGTCCTGTCAGTGCTCTCGTTCTCAATTCACAGAACAAATGAGCGTGTGGGGGATGCGTAACATCAACAGAACAAAGCCTGGGAACTCCCAAGGCAACTGCCATGAGTCCTGGTGACCATCAAAGAAATCTATTTTCCTGCAGCCTTTGATGGTCTGTCATAGTTTAACTAACCGGCATCTGTAGCACAATGCTGTCTGTTACTGCCTCAATCTTGTCTGTGCTGCAAATGACTGAGAAAATTGAGTTCTGAATCCATCTTCCTTTGCTCAGTCTTTCTTTGCTTTGGTTTTATTATTGTTGGAGATGAAAGACAGCCCGTGAGGATTTAAGTACTAGGTAATTTAAAGGCTGTTTTCATTCTTGGGATGGTAAAGCTAAAGAATGAAATGTACATAGGAAACAGGCAAATTTGCCAGTTCAGCATGAACTGAAGGGAATGAATGCTGGCATAGCTTTAGATAAAAATAGGGGAAACCCAAATCTAGACTTTGCTCGTAATAGTACTCTAGATAGTATCAGTTCCTGCAAGGAGTAAGTGCCTACATAGGGCTAGGGCTGTAGATAAACCAAGCTTCCAGTTCTTAGTCAAAGGAAAGCAAGTTTGTTATCTATGTCTTGGTGACATTGAAAGTGTTACCTGTGTTCATTAGGGGCTTAAAAGTAAAATCGTTGTATCGCTAAATCCTTTTATCTGTAAAAAGTAGTATTTGGTTTGTTTTGTTCTTAAAGAGACTGAAGGTGGAAGTAGTGAAGAAGTGAATATCCTCACTTTTGGCGTGGTCTTCCTTTCAATTTCTGACAGATAATCCTTTCCCCCCCACACACCCTACTTTATGAGTTGTTTTATAAGGTGACTTATGACTTATTCTGTAGTTAAAGAATGCAAATAATAACCTTGCTTTTATTTCTCATGCACATATAAAAGGAAACAAAATAATTGCAGAAGTTAAATTCAATTTTGGAGCTGTGGAACCTTCCCAGTAGCATTTGGAATAGATCAACCCCCTCTAGCAGAGTTGGGAAAATGTTACATCTGTTTCCTTCCAGTTGGAACAAAAAAGGCTACCACTACCCCCTTGAAGCTGCAGAAATTCCAGCGGAATGTTGAATCTTTTTTGCGCTTTTGGGGGTGAAAATGCTTTCAATATGTGGCATGCCTCATGCTTTCTTGCAGATCTGCTGTTAGAACTAAGGGCTAGTTCCATCAGGAAGGTTTAAACCCTCCCCCAACTTTTATGCTTGTGCAAATGTTGCTGAGTTCATGGGTGTAGAAATAAGAATGTAAAGCGAGTCCTAACCGTTGCTGGAGTTGAGGATCTCTTGACACTTTCATAAGCATCTGGTTTGATGTTCTAATGTAGATCCCAGCTGGGCATTACACATAACAACAATAACTACCGTAACTATGGCTTCCCAAACAGTTTGAAGAAGATTCAGTACAGTTGTTCTATCCAAGGCAGTCAGTTGTTCTTATTTTCTCATATTAGGGCTCAAATATGCTGTGAGCTGTGTAGTAGGTGTGACTGCTCCACGCAAGCAAGAACCGAGCCGGGTGATGTATGTGGGTGAGGTTTTATATACGCGATTTATGATACCAAATACCCGGAGCGCGTATGGAAGGCGAGGGGTGTCGGTCCGTCCGTTCCGTGGGGCGCGGCGTGGCGCGGCGTGGCGGGCGCTGTCCGCGGTGCTGAGGGAGCCCCGAGCGGAGGGACCTGCCCGCCCCCTCTCGCGTCTTGCTTAGCGTGGGCTCTGAAAAATGAGTCTCTCCCGATTTTTCTTTTTTTTTTTTTTTTCTTCCTTTATTTATTTTTTTTTTTTCCCCTAGGAGGTTGATGAAAGGATTCTATTCAATTGAAATCGTATCGTTCTAGGACTGAAATGCTTTTGCAATTTGCTGCATAATGGGGGGAGGAAAAAAAGTTGGGGAAAAAAAAAGTCAGGCTCCAGAAATGAAATTGCATGGAAGGATTATTTGTATTTCTTATGTGGGAAAGGTTAATAGATCTAAATATAAACTAATGCTTTGTGATGAAAGGCTATCTAATGCTAAACCCACATTAATTCTAAATAAAAATTTGATGATTAATGCATGTGCTCTGAGCATTAGAAGAACTAATAAGAATTAGCTGTTTGTGCTGGAAAGTTTTACTGTTGCAAAACACAGATTAATTAATTCAAGGTGAAAAAGTTGCTTCTTTTAAGACTCCTATGTGGGAAATAGTCCCTTCTTTCTTAAAGAACAGCCAGAAAGACTGGCCAGAAACAACTCCTTCTGAAATATCTGAAAATCATTCTTCATGCTATGAATTATATGACTTCATAATCTTGGTCTTGATGAAACATCTGTGCATTCGGAATAGTATTTGTTCTGTTTACTGTTACATGGGAGGGAAAGCTTGGTAAAGGATCAGCATCCCGTTATAGTAGAGTTTCCTGCTGTTTCCTCATGGCCTTAGTAAATAAAAATACCTTATTGGAATCCTAGTTTTTAGTAAGAGTTCCCTCTGTCTTTTGTATCAAGAATATTTTTTGAAATCACTGGTAACAGGGCTTGCCAGCTCAGTTTGTTAGCATAGATTGGAGATGGGCTACTTCTACCCTCAGCTGTTACTATCACCAGGGAGGAAGTACAGATGAATTTTGAGTGATTCAGGCAAGGCTAAAACAAAATTTATTTTCTCTAGTAAATTGTTGTCACCCTTATGCTGCACTTTTCAGTTTCAATATATGTTGTCTCTTACTCTAATGGATGATATTTTGCCCTTTTCTTGGCTATGGAAGAGCAGTATGCTCATATTCTTGTCTCTGCAAATCTAATGTTTCAAACTTTCAGCATGTAGAAGTTCTTCTGATTTCAGCACACCATGTCTGATGAGCAGTTCGTACCTTATAATGCTTTCAGCTCATGCCTAGGCACTGAAATGGATAGTGTTCTAAAAACTGATAGAATTTTAAAGGTCAGATCCCATAAAACATTGTGATTCCTAGCCAATAATGTGCTTTCTGGAACTGATTATTTAGTCTGGAGTTGCACTTTAGACTATCCCATCATTTTGTCTGGGCTCCATCACGTACTCGCCAGGTGCAGTGACCAATAAAACTGGGAAAGATCTGTGTGGGTGAGTTTTGCAAGAGGCCTTCTGTAACAGAGGCTGCAGGTATAGCCAGTTGTTTCTCAGATGCTATGGAGCTGTATGGTCAGAAAGGTATTGTCCTTCCCATTTTCTCAATTATGAGTTTGATGTAGCTGTGTGGAATACAGAGTTCTAGGTGTACGTTGGAATAAGATTGTGTGATGCTCAGAAACTATGAGGTCTTGTTCCACATCTTAGATACTTGTAACTCTTTCTTCCTGTTCATCTCTGAATTAATCCTAGCAGAGCCTCAAAGGCTGTAGCCACAACAATGACATTTGCATCAGCTTGCACCCTACTAATGTATAGCATATACCCAGCTGAATGGGAGGTAATAGCCACTAAGTGGGTCATCCCAGAATGCTGGGAGCCATTTCTGTCATATCAGTATGGCAGGTAGCTCTGTTAAACACCTGCTGTTTTCCTTCTGAATCTACCTATTTGGAAACATAACTGTAATGCATAATGGAAATTGTTTGTGGCATCTAGCTTTTTGTCTGGTTAAAAAGGAAGACCCTCACTTTCAGTTACTGATAACTAACAGGGTTTCATTGGCTTTGTGATCGATAGCAGACCTGTGCCTCCTACAGAATCTGGCTTTGAGCAGGTGTCAGAAACTTGCTCTGAATGTCCCTTCAGCATACAGAGAGCAATTGCCCTCCCCCTGCTCTCTGCAAACACGTCTGTCCATAGCAGGCTGCTTTTTTCATTGGTAGCAGTAACAAAAAACGCACTGTACTCATACTGGAAAGTATTTACTATCTGTAATTGGGGCTGTAATTGTTTTTACTTTTTTTATTATCAATTTCCAAACCTCCAATAAAAGCACTGGGTGTGAATCTACCGCTCCCTTGATTGCAAAGAGTAATTAACTGATCAAAGCTGTTTTCTTTTTATTGTCCTGTGGACTAAAAGAGAATGATGTGCAATGTGGGGGATATTCCTGCTAGAGATAGTATTTCTGCAAATCCTGCAAAGCATAACTAATGATCTGTAGAGTACCATCTGACGTGCAGTGAGCAGACTGCTTGCTCTGTCTTCCCCCACACCATGTGCATACATATGTACTTGTGTTCCGTATTTTATGGTGTGATCAAAACCAGTCTTTGGTTAATATTTTAGTAACTTCTCTTTCTCATTGTTCTTACTAGCAGCAGTAAGATTTGCAATTTCAGTCTGTGGCAGGAAGCATGTTTCCTTTCTTAAAGGAAATCTGTATGAATTTAGAGGCCACAGAAAAGGACGGCTTGCAGTTTGCGTTGCTGCAGTCTGTCAAGGAAAACAGGCTACAAGACAGATGCTGATTTATTTAAAAACAAACAAACAAAAAAATGAGTCTTGTGTTTTTTTCTCTTTCCAAATACACAATCTTAAGGAATGTATTCAAGCCTATGGCTAATTCACATACCATTAATTCTCTAAAGATTACATATGCACACAATTAGACCTGTATCACTTATTTAAAAAATGAACATACTCTTGTATTGATATTTTATAGCTGTGCTAAATTGTTAAAAGACATATAAGAAGGAATTTTATAAGCAAAATATGCAGAGTCCTTCTCCTGGAAAAGTTGAAAGCATCAGCAGGACCAAACCTAAGTTTAGTTTAAAAACCAGAAACACACTTTTTTTTTTTTTTTTTTTTTTGCTATTAGTGAATGGGTAAATGGCTTTTTAAAGACATGAACTTATTAGAAACTCTGAGATATAGTCTGTCTTCATACAGGAGTTAGTGAAGCGGGCACCAGCCCTGATATCTGAGGTCCTTTTGTATTGTAGTAATATGAGTAATCTTGCCTTTGCTTCTGTTTTCCGGACTGCAGTGAGTCGCTGCCAGCTGCGGTTTCCTGAGGGTTTAATAGTCTCAAACAACTACAAGGACATCATTCTCCAAAGGCTCCATGAGGATGAGTGCCTGAAGCTGATGGTGTATGTCCCCTCTCATGTTTGTACAGCTCTCCGCCAGCTTAACTAAGAGGCCAGTACCACTCAGAAGAATAATTTGGATCTTGGCAAGAGACGGGTGATCATAGCCTGCTTCAGAAGATGAGTGCAGGATGGGAAAAACTAATCTGTGTCCTGACTAATCTGTTCATCTAGCTGGTACCTGAGTGCTAAAGAGGCTGAAATCCTTAGAGGCAAGGATATTCTTCTCTTATTCTTAGCAGTGAATTCCTGTGAGGTCTGCTAACCAGCAATGGAGGTGGTGGGTAGTGCTGCCTACTTTATGTTGGGGTTTACTGGCGTAAAGTTGCCATGGAGATAGGCAGGAGTTTTAACGGAGCAGGCACCACAGTGTTTGTCCTGTGTGTGTAAATCTGTTTGGCATGTTTCGGATTCTGCCGTGCCGCTCGTGTTTCAGGTCCACTTGCTTATTTGCCTGATTCCCATGTAGGAGAGCTGAGCAACTGCCATGCAGTATTCATAGTGCTGTGATATTAAAAAAGGGCAGAATGAATCGGGATTGGTACTTGCTGTTCCAGGGCCCATATAAAAGCAAAGTCTGGGCACCGAAGGATTGTTAGTGTAGGTATCTAAGCCCCGTAAGCTAGAAGAAACTGTTACTTGCAAAACTTTCCTAGGTTGGAGCCTTTCTTGTGACAGCATTAAGCATATTGGCTGTCTAAAACAGAATTGTTAAGAGGCAGAAACAGAAATCTTACAGCTTGGGAGATGTGGGAAGGAGGAATCTTCCAAACTCATTTTAGAACTTGTAAAGCAGATTAAAATATGGGGAGGAGGGTGAGCAGAATGAGTGCTGAATATAAATATCCCCTTTACACTTGTAAAGGGTACGCAGGCTCCACGTGCTCAAAAGCATTGCTGGGAAAACATCAATTAAAATCCTCAAGACTGACAAAGGCTCTAAGGCTGTTGAGGTAAACAGTGACTCATGTTGGTTGAGAAGCAGGAAGCAAAAACGTTTAATGGTGTATGCCTGAAGCTGGACTCTGGAATGAGGCTTCCCAAGGGGTCAACCTGCAGGCAGCGGGATTTTAGCCAGGCACTGCTGATCTGCAGCCTTCAAAGGCTAAGAGCCAAAGTGGTTTTCACTGGCTCAGCAGTGGACCTGCTGGGTCTACGATGCATATATGTTTGTGGAGTGTTACAGAGAGAAACTTGGCACGTTTCTAATTTTAGAGTAAGAAGAAACAGCAAACTGATGTAAAGATTCAGAAGGAAGGGTTACAGAGTTGAAAGCTTTGAAGGAAGAGGGGCAAAAGGGGGAAAAGGGCAAATGTGGAGATAGATCTAAACACCGCTTGCTCCAGCAGCAGCTATGGAGCCCACCTGGATATACTGCCTTGATCATGGCATTGATTTGAGGGGAATGAGGCTTCCGCTGTGTTTATCCCAAGGAGATTTCAACAGAAGCTAAAGCTTGTGCATCTTGAAGACTGGTGGAGCCTGTTGTATTAGAGGAAAGGCCTCATCACATGCATCAGAAGCGGCGGCGTCTCCTCCTCCTCTTCCTCCCCCCATCTCCTGTACCGCTCTTAACAATTTAATCCATAGCAGTTTGTCTTCATGGGCTGTAATTGATCTGTGATTTAGCTCATCAGATGCTCATTAAAGAGCTTGCAGCCTTTCTTATTCATGAGGCGTGAGAGTCGGGGATCTAAAAACACTTTGTCTTTGTCTTAACTGGACTCATTTAGTATTCTGGGATTCGGGAGGCTAATAAACTTATACAAGCTATTATTTAAAGGGGAGCTGCCAAGTGAACATGAAGGATGATCCAAGCACCACTGGTGTGCCAAGCACGCTCTGACATTGGGTATCAGGTGTGAGCAGCAGAGGGAATTGTTGCTAAAACCCCAGAAGATATTCCTTGTTGCTCTGTGGAGGGTGTCCCACAACACCCTGGCCACGTGTGATTGGATAACACAGCTTGCAGTGGAGCTCCTGGAGCTACATCTGCAATGAAGACAGCATTTTATGCTAGCGATGTCAGTGGGATATGCAGAAATATTTTGTGTGTTGTATATAGAATCTGGGCTTGACATCTGGTTTTATTTTTTAAGTGCTGCTATTGTTCTGAGCTGCCATCTGTACTCTGGCAGTGCCTGTAACGATGTGCGCTTCCCACGTTGCCTGCACACACGTGCTCAGAAACTGCCGGTCGCCATCCTTTAACAAGGATACACTGGCAATCTGCAAAAGAGAACAATACCCCTGGGCTGCAGAAAGCAGTTTCCTTTCCCCGGTGCTTTAATGAACGCTTGAGATATTTCCAGGCTGTAGGAAGAGGAGATGGGATGGATGTGTTCTCTGTTCAGCTCCTTTCCGAGCCTGGCTCCACATGCCAGAGGCTTCCAGAAAGATGACTAATTCCCTGCAATTATTGAATTTACTGTGTAGTCATATGCATAGTGCCATCAAACTGCTTATGCCTTGGAGGTCTCTTAAGTGACTAAAACCATGATGGGCTCTTCAGTTCTCTGGTCTTTTAAGACAACAGTTCTGCAAGGGAATATGTGCAGCTGGATCCTGTGCCTGCACCGAATGTACGGACTTTGTGAATCACGGGGAGCTGTGGGGCCCCGCAGACATCTCCCCCATGAGGGATCTGAACCCCGGCAGGGCACTCTGCCGTTCACATGAACTGACTTCCCAGTTGCTGCGTGTATCAGGATTGCAAAATCTTTGGGAATATAAACCTTTTCTAATTGCTCAAAGTCACAGTATTTATAAATACTCTATGCTTGTGTTTATAATTGTACATTGTCCTACGTAAATATTAATTCTATATTTTTCTTTCTTTGTAGTGTACAGAGGCCAAAAAGCATTGCTGGTATTTTGAAGGATTATATCCTACATATTATATGTAAGTAGTCATCATTTTCCTTTTTGTGTTTTCTAGTGCTCAGGAGAGATTCTGTAGGCTCTTAGAGTGTTGTTCTTTCACTAATTATATTTTTGCCATAACTTCTCTGAGACTTTTTCTCATTTAAAAATGAAGGTGCAGTAAACTTTCCTTTCCCTCCTTCCCAGTGTCCCATCTCTTTCCCTTTCTCCTTATTAAAAAAAGTGTACAGACTCGTTTTGCCACCCAATCCAGGCGACCTTTCCACTTGAAAATAAAATGCAAGATCTTAAACAGCTCTTATTTCAGAACGCTGAAAGGAAACATAAGTAGAGCCATGGGAGTACAGTTCTCCTTTTATTTTGAACAAGGGCAGGTAATCAGGCAGGATACCAAGAATGCCTTGAAAGTAAATTTGTCCCTGTTAATACTGTTGTTTAATTTAGGGAGTTGGGATGATTTGTTATCTGTGGCATAACTGTCCTTCTGATGAGTGGCATCTGTGTTCACATCAGGCTTGAGTATGAACCAAATGTCAATGACCTGTGGGTGCATGATTGAGGATCTCTCTGAATTGCAGTTTTCTGTTTTAAATTGCCTACAGCAACAGCACAAAGGCAGAGGAAATGTGTGGGTGGGAGGTATCTTCTGTGTGGATTTGAGGACAGAAAGGAGATAAATGTACTAAACTTTGTCCCTGGGTTATATAACTTTAAACACCTGTAAACAAGTTTGGGGAAAAAAAAAAAGTAGGGTGGAGGAGTAGGTAGCAGCAATAGGTCATCTGTTCCCTGAGCAAGCTTTTCCTTGTTGAAGGATTGGAAATTACTGTAATCCTTATGCTGCCCAAGAACTTTCCTCCCTTCTCTCCACCTCCACTTCATCTGCCAAAAACGGGAGAGAAACGCTACAGACAAAAAGCAGCCAGGAAGCCAGGCGAGAAAGCAAGCTCACTGAAATAATGAAACACTGTGCGATTTAATCATCTGCAATCCTGAGTATTAACTGCTTAGGAAGTGTTTGTGCCTAGAACTCACTGTCTTTTTTTTCAGGTGATTGAAATGTTGAGAATTACTCATAAATGGTTGGCCAGAACAGATGGGTGAATTTAAATAAGTTCATTTTCTTTGCATGCTAATAACAGGACTTTGGTTCCACCTACATTTTATTTTATTTTGCTGCAATGTGGGAAAGAAGCTGGGATGTTACAAAATTATGAAAATCCCACTGACATTCCCACGTGACATTCAGGTTGTTATTGGCGTTCTGTTTATGTTTCTGCCCACATGCTTTTGCAGCTCTCCCCTGGTAGCTACTTGGATATCAAGTGTTAGTTCAGACTCTTTGTGCCACAGGTGAATACATAGTCCTGCAAAAGCAAGGGGTACAAAGGGGAGGCTCACTCTCTGCAATAGATTTGATGCACACAAGGCTGCTTTCTAGTTGGTTTCCTTTTGGTGACTAGTTTACTGTCATCTTTGTGTGCTGAAATGGATTATCTTCTAGAAAAGCAGTGTGTTTATTTTCCAGTCCATCAAAGAGGCTAATTGGAATTGCACTTCATTGAAAGGAGGAAGGGTTGTGGTGTTGTTGGGTTATGGGTTGGTTTGGGAGATCTTTCAATGTGGAGCGAAAACCATTGTGTATTGACCATGTCAGGTCAATCAGAAGACTCTTACTAGTAGCTGTGTGTGGTTTTGGTAGTTACTGCAGCACCCTGTTATCAGAGTCAATGCATAAATGTGTTGCAATTGCCAGTCTCCTGGATGGTGTAAGTAAATGGAAAAAGGAAGGAGAAAGGGGTAGGATGTGTGCGCTCGGTGATCATTGCAATGGTGATGAGTGTCATGTTTGTGCTATTGTTGTTACTATGATTATGAGTTTAAGTGAGGAAGAAGAAACACTAAGGAAAGACGATAAGGATTTGGGGATGGTAAAGCTCAGCGGATAGATGATGTGTGACAAGTGAAGAAATGTGGAAGGGAGAGGAGAGAGGGCATTTGAGGGCATAGGAGCCCGGTAGGTTTAAAGTGGGCATGCATCAAAATAATAGGAAGGTCATTGATGTCTACAGTGCCTGAGGTTTTCTGCTTTGTAGCTTCTGCAATTTCAATTTATGTTGTCTAGGATCTCCAACTGCTTCCTACCTGTGCTGTCTTTTCACACCTGTATGATGGAGGAGAGGCATACCACCAATCTTAATATCTTAGGGTGAAGTCCCATTTGCTTTGGCACTTGTTTGACCCTTCACTGAGTTAATTCAAATTGCAAATACCACATGAAGTTGTTCATTTTAGTACATTTGAGTCAGTGTTGAATGGGTTGGTACGGTTTTTGGCAAACACTGGTGAAATGGGAAGAACGAGTATTCTGTATATTGTGGGGGAGGAGGTATGAATAGGATCTTATCCGTTAGCATATGGTTAGATGTTAAATCATCTGAAGGCATAACATGTAACTTTATCCTGAGAGTGTCTCCTCTGTGCAAATCTAGATCTGGGACGTACTGTAGTGAAACGGGTTTTATTTTATCTTACAATTTCTGGAACAACAGTCCATAAGAAGCAGATATATTTAGTCAAATGAGTTTGCAATAGATTCCATTCCCTTCTATCACTGGTTTTCTGACAGAAGTTTTTTCTACCCAGTTAACATATGTAGTCTGTCCTTTGGTCTTGACACTGTCTTTGGAGACTTACGAAACCCAGCAATGCAATCCTTTTTTAACGATTTTCCTGTGATTTCTGGCAGTATGTCATTTCTTGCTTGGAGATGCTTTGTATTATAATGAAAAGGTTGGCTTGTCAGCCTAGAAATACCAAGTCCTGTGTCTGTTCACAGATCTAGTGTGGCATGCTCAGACCAAGGCATCCCTGGACTGGCATGTCCATATGCCTTATCTCTTTTGGGTAGGCATGTCCTCCTAGAAGGTGCCTGCTTCTCTTTAAATTGCCCAGAGTAATAGAAATCCAAGGTGGACTGTCACATAAAATGGTTGTTTGCTTTTATCGGAAGTTTAAAGGCAAGATAGCTGAGTTAATCTTTCCTGTAAAGGCTCTACTTCAGCCATCCTAAGACAGAGATAAAAGTCTGTCTGCTAAGCAAGAGGAACATGGGATAAGAAATCAGTGTGCCAAAATAAATGTACTGGAAATTCAGCTAGATTGGGGGGTAAAACTTGCAGTGATATGACTGTTCTTCTTTTGGAGCTTAAGTTTCTTTAGTTTTTGATTCAATCTGTCTTCCAGTGTAATTATTTAAAAAAGAAAAAGCTTTTAGAGATGTTGCTCAAAAGGACAAAGGTTGGAGGTCTCGGTTACAGAAATAATGATACATCTCTCTGTCCAAGTAGTTAATGATATTAGTACCTCTTAAAAATTATTTTTCCAGTGGACATAATTGTTCTAGCTTTCATAGATCAGCAGTAAGCTTTAGTTTAATTTAAGCGTGTTTCTTCCAAATATAATTCCATTTCTTAAGGCTAGACTGAGGAATTGATCATTTTCCAAACTTTTTTACCTCTGTGTGAATCTGTTAAGATACAGCTTATTTCAGACCAGAAGCCATCATGGAAAGCTTGCCAGGAATTTAAGACATAAGTTTGTCTTCTACTGTTGATACAGAGAATTTCCAAGACTGCTGTTAACTTACTTCACTAACCAAACCAACCATGTCTTCGTGTCCTAGTTGTGTGAGTCACAAGATCTTGTCAGTTAGATAATTTTCTCCTGCTTCAGCAAAAGGTTTATTTGTGTGGCCTGGAAAAATAAACAAATATAAAGCAGAGAAAGGAATTGGTCATTGGAGTCTAATTCTTATCCTTTGGAAAAGCAGAGAGCCAAGTTATCCCTGACTTTGCTAAAAGAATTAGATCATACATCTCCCGGTGTGGATGCACAGAAAGCAGTTCAGAATTAGAGCTGTCCCAACAGATTTGGCTCTGATCCTCTACAAGGATCCTCATCCTCACTTAAATAAGCAAGCTCAGTCTTATTCTAGATGTGCCTGAAGTGCTGATGGTTGGTGGAAAAGACAGTCAAGATACTTCTCTTGGCAATAATGTGAATAATGACGGAGTGAATGCATTAGATGATTGTGAAATCACCTACTCTGTATGCAGATGCCAGCAGCACTTAAGATACTGCAGTTGTTTTTTTTCACTTCTGAATTGGGAATGAATAGTAGAGGGAAGGCTGCCTTACATTTTGATGATGAGGAGTAGTTTGATCAGACTGATTGTGAATGTCCCCCTCATTACTGGGTGAAATATGTTCCATGGTATGATGGACCAATCCCATACATCTTTTCTGTTTATTTTTCTTCCTGTTGTTAGCTACCATCACATCGGAGCTTTTAATGAGGTGATAAATTCCAGATGCTAGAACCTGCATGTTTCTAATCCTCTCCTTTCCAGGCTCTGTGGCATGTTTATAAAGCAGCACAAATGCTTTTGAGTATGAGTGGTAAGCACATGTCCACAGCAATAGAAATACCGTGGCTGATGTCACTGGATCAGTGAAGTAGTCACCCACAAGGAGGGGGTTGGCTGACTTAGAGGGAGAAAAGTTTTGATGCTATCCAGTATTGACTTAACATTATTTCAGCTCATCCTGTTGAATTATTGTGTATTGAATTTTTAATTTTTTTTTTCCAGAGAAGTAGTGAGGAAAAGAGAGTAATTGTGATTAGAGAATCAGAGAATAACTCAGGTGAGAAGGGTTCTCAGGAGACCTCCAGTCCAAACTCCTGCTCAGAGCAGGATCAGCCATGAGGTCAGACCACATTGCTCAGGGTTTTATCCAGTTGGGGCTTGCAGAAACTCTGAGGAAGGAGATGGCACAGCGTCTCTAGGCAACATGCTCTGATGTCTGGCTGTCCTTTTATGGTGGTTAAGATCCACATACCAAGTCAAAACATCTTTTTGTTTCAGTTTACATCCATCATCTGTTGTCCTTGCACCTTAAACCACTGAAAAGAGCCTGGCTCCATCTTCTCAGTGAACTCCTCCTGGGTACTGGCACATTGCTTTTGGGTCCCTCTGAAGCCTTTTCTTCCCTAGGCTGAACAAGCTCAAGTCCCTCAACCTGTCATCACAGGGCAAGTGCCGACTCTCTCAGTGGCCCTTTGCTGAGCTCGCTCCAGTCTATCAATTTCATTATTTTTATTGGGGGCACCAAAATCAAATGTATTTTAGATGTGATCCAACAAGTGCTCAGTGAAGGGTGATAGTTACTTCCCTTGATCTACTGGCTAGGCTTCTGTTCACACAGCCCAGATTGCTGTTGGCCTTTATTGCTGCCATGGCACATGTTTGGCTTGCTATCTACCATGACCCCTAGGGCCTCTTCATGAGAGCTGCTCCACAGCCTGCAAGGTGTTCCTTCCCACAGGCAAGACTTTGTGTTTGTCTTTATTCAATTTCATGAGGTTCCTATCAGGCCATTCCTGCAGCCAGTCTACATCTTTGAGTGGAAGCCCTGCCCTTGAGCTCCTTGACTAATCTCCACTTTGCTGCCATCTGCAAGCTTGGTGAGAGTACTCTGTCTCCAACTCCAGCGACACGCTTGTAGACAGGTCCAGACCTCTATAGTACTACTAGCGATTACTTCATACACACACAGGGAGAGTATGACCTGTTGACCACTGCCCTCTGAGCTCCACCATACAACCTGTTTGGTTTTGTGTGGTTTGTTTATTTTTTTAAGTCATCTAGTTGTCTGCCTGTCTAGACTGTAATATCTGAACTTCGGTATAACAATATTGTGGGAGACAGTGTGGAAAGCGTTGCTGAAGTCGAGGTAAATGACATCTGCTGCTCTCTGGCTTGTCCACAAATACCATTGTTTTACCCTAGAAGGCCCTCTGGTTGATCAGGCATGAGTTACCCTTGGTAAATCTATGCCAGCTGTTCCTGGTAATTTTCTTCTCCTTCATATGTGCAGAATTGTGTTTCAGGAGGACTTGCTCCTTGATTTTTTTTCCAACAACTGAAAGTCTACTGGCTTAGAGTTCTCCAGATCATCCTTTTGACATATTTTTGAAGATGGGTGCAACATTTGCCTTTTTCCAGTGGCTGGGGATCTCCCTTAGTGTCTGTGACTTCTCAAAGATGCTGAAAAGTGGTCTTGCTATGACATCGGCCAAATCCCTCTGTGCCCTTGGATGGAGCCCATCTGGTCGTATAGACTCGATATATAAATTCTTGTAAGTAATCTGTGACTTGATGCTCACCTACCTCTGGTAATTCCATCACCTTCTCCAACACTAACTGTAGGCACAGAGGCTTGGGAGATCTTGCTGGTGAGAAGTGAGTTGAAGGCATTGAGTACCTCAGCCTTACCTGTCTCCACTAAATCACCCAGCCCACTCACCAGAGGCTCTGCATTTCTCTTGTTTTTCCTTCCAGTGCTAGTGTAGTGGTAGAAGCTCTTCTTGCTGCACTTGGTGTCCCTTGCAAGTATCACTTGTAGGTGAGGTTTGGCTTTCCTAACATAACACCTACTTGTGTATGTGATGATTTCTAAACTCCTCCTTGGTAGCCTGTACCTGCTTCCACTTCCTGAATACTGACTCTGCATTGGAGCTCAGCAATGAGTTCTTCATCTAAGTATGTTTTGACTGTTTACTCCTGTGCTACTAGGTGAAAGACCTCCAGAAAGAAACATGGAAACTTGCTCTGGAAGAAAATGTTACTGTTGCTGCTGGCAAATATGAACAACAGAAGAAACATAGGGGAGTACCATCTTGTAACCTCTGCTAATTCTTGTCTGAAGCAGGACCGGAATTAATGTTAAAAGCATGTGTAAAGGGAAGTGTTATATTTTTACGCTAATATGTTTCTGGCATAGAAAGTAGTTTACTGCATACAGCAGACAGCTTGCACGTGTGCACATTGATGTTGATTAAATCTGTTTAATTTTTCATTTAGAATTAGTATAAGAACATTTATGTAAACCTAAAGAAGGAATGTTTGCTAATATTCTTCATGTTTAAAACATGTTCCTGCCCTACATGGGAACAGTTGATTCTTTTTCTTATTTTGGAGAAGAATGCTGATTGTATTCCGTTTGTGTTTTTTCATGGTTTCTGAAATAAATTTCTTGTGCATTTCCACACAATTCTCTTCCTTTGCAGATTAAATTTTATTGTATTGATCACACAGTTGTATTCATCTTGGTTTTGAATGTAAGCCCTTATATGCTTGGTGGTCAGTCTATAATAATAATTTTGGGCATTACCAAGAACCTGCAAATTGTTCCAGATGAAAACAATAAAAAAGTGTTTTTCTGTTGCTGTTATTCAGATAGGTTAGAGAGCACTTCTTCCATCAATGTGTGTACAAGAGGCTGGGAAACCCCCCCTTCTAGGCACAGGGCATGCTGCATGATGGGAGCTACTTTCTGTGTTCCACATCCTGTTATGTTTACTGCTTTTAATTAAGTTGACTTTCCTGATGATATACTTAGCCTTCCCATTGCAATTACAGCTACATGAAGTGTCAGCAGGTGTGTGCTTAGGGCAGTAATCTAGCTGTTGATTTATTCTTCCATTTGATTTGAAGCCAGCATGGAGGAGGAGGAGAGGGGAGGCAGTGTAATAGTTTTGCATGCTTCCAGGCTCCTTGAATGGCTGGCACCGTACAGAAACGGAGACCTGGATTCAGGCCAGGGCCACCGATTTACCAGCAAAGCAGCTCCAGGAAGAGCCTGTTTGCATATGTAGTTCAATGCAAGAATGTAAGTGCACAGTTTGTATTGTGAAGGAAGACAGCAGTAATTATCAGACCATCTGTATATAACGGCAACAAAAACCCACCACCATTGCTCAGTCCTGTGTGGCCTTAAACAATAAGGTTACAAACCATCACAACTGGCTTCAATAGTCTATGCTCTTAAGGTGTGGTATGTTTCATGCTTCAAATAAGGGGCTAGATTCCCTTGATGTCAATGGATTCGCTGAGGTTGTAGTCCTCACTGCTGTAATCACCCAGGAACTAGATGCCTTGCCACACACTTGAATTTGCGTCGATGGATCGGTTGTACAGTGCACAACCTAGGGAGAATTAGGCTACCAAATTAACAATCCATTCAACTTGCTAGGAGTGAGTCCTGAGGAGGGAAGAGTGATTTAATATCTCAGCCTTCACAGGCAATCAAGCAGGTGAGTGACCTAATTTGAAGCTCTGAATGATTTTGGAGTTGGAGGCTGACCAGGTGTAGGCAGCTTATTGTGAGGAAGGAGAGGAGGCAGTCTTTGTCTTCCAGTGCAGTACTCCTCTGAAACCAGACTCTCCTCTGGCTGAGGTGGAGCAGGGAACCCAGTCCACCTGTCATTTCCAGGGGATACAATAACCACAGTTGTGGCTTATCATGAGTTTTTCCTGTTGGGGCTGTTTAACTTGAAATATTCATCAGAGCATTAACTCTTCCATTTCATAGGCAAGAACCCTAATGTGAGGCTGATAAAAAAAAATTTCTTCTGGCTGCCTGTCAGTGGGACAGGAAGGTTTGTACCTGGTTTGAGCTCCAATGGACTGCATCAAGGAGCACTTGACCCCAAAGTCGTCTTGAAGCTCCTAACCCTTTCTGGGTAGGGAGAACCTGAACTGAAATTTTGAAAGACTTGGTGGCACCTAACTGTTGGCCATTAGTACCTATGTCCTTCTCTGTGTTTGATCCTGTGGTAGCTTGGAGAAGAAGAAAGATTTGTTGTGCGTTAGTATGTTAAATTCAGGCAGATTGCAAATTCGTGGACACCCATCGCCCCCTGCCAGCAGATTGCTTACAATCTCCCAAAGCAGTGATTAGATGCAATAGGACACTGGGAGCAGCTTGAGATATGAAGAACTAATTGTGTTTACTAAGGGTCCCGATGATTAACTAGAAGTCCTCATTCCTCTTGGTATGTGAAATTTTCACTTCCACCTCTGGAAAATTAAAACTGCTATCATACAGATAATCTATGTCTTACTTTTTGCCAGAGCCTTAAACCAGGCTGTTTCTCTGCTTTGTTCTGCTAAAGAAAGGCCTGCAGCCTGTGTTTGAAAAATAGCTATTTAAGGTGCTGTATACTGCCACTGGACAAAGCCCAAACCCCAGCGATTCTTGCTAGGTTCTGCCACAGGAGAAGCAGAGATTTCCAGATGGATGTGTGCTGGCTGGAAAACCATGTGGTGAGATTTGCTGTCTTTAGAGTCAACAATGAGAGTACCTCTGTAGAGTGGCTTTCCTCTTGGGGTCTGAGAAGAGAGGTACGGTGATATGGCAAGCCCTTGGGTAGCTGAAGGTTTGTAGAAGGGTTGGTTTGATAGGAGCAGCTGAGCAAATACTTCTCATCCCATCAGAAGTAGGGAAAGATTTACCATATTCTGCTTAGGTCTTGCACAGAGACAGTGTTTATAGGCTCTTCACCTAAAGAATAATTGAGAAATAATCCCTTTTTCAGCTGTTCCCTTCTCTTATTTTTCATGTCTCTGAGGGACAGGAGCTAAGTATCTCATCTCATTGTAGGAGATTTTAGTTGTGTCAAAGCAGACAGGAATCTAATCTGAGCAAATACTGATTCTGTCTCTGTTGTTTCTACCCTGTAGAAAAAAATGACCTGACATCCCCTTTCCTTCTTCTTGCCTTATGTTTTCTTATGTAGTTAAGGGCTGAGTGATTTATCAAGTACCTGGGTAACTATATCTCTAGTGCTCTCCTGGGTACCAGCGACAGTGTTTTACTCTTAAGTACAGCTGTTCTACGGAGATCACGGCTGCGTTCATCTATGAAGCAATTGTATTTGTTATATATATTATTATATATTTGCCAAAATCAGACCTATGTTTTACAAGGCACTGTTGCTGCATGCGCTGGGAGAGCACCTTTGCTATGTATAAGAAAAGAAGAGAAACACTTTTGGGTGCTGACAACCTGTGACTGCAGGTAACTCTGGTGGAGTTGTGTCCCTCCTGAAAATTAGGCCACATAGGCAGACATGCTAGCTCCAAGACCAAGGCTGGAAAGCAGATGTTGCCTATAACTCTGCTCCATCAGCCAAAGATCTTGCCTGTGTTACTGCTCCTCAGGCATCTAGCTGAATGCCAGTGGAGGGATGTGGCCTTTGCGTTGCAGCATCTTTTTGGAGAGAGATTAAACCACTTTGGGACTCCAGAGTGCAGAACTGGATTCTGTGTTTTGATTTCCATGTTCAGTGGGCTGCTGTAGCAAAATGGATTACTTGGGATAACATCTCCACCATGCTTGTAGCATTAAGCTCCTCCACGTGTCTGGTGGTCTTCCCCATGTGTGCAGTCAATAACCTGGGTCTTTCCTTACATAGCAGGACAGCTGATGGCTTTGCTGTGAAAACTGCTTTTTATTGAAAGATGGAAATGCACATACAGAATAGTCTGAAATGGATTAATCAATGGTGAAGTAAACTTGGTAGAAAAATAACTCCTCTTTCAGTTACTTGGTACACCTTCTATTGATCCTATTCCTCATCCTTCAGGTCGAATTCTGAGTCTTGTGGCAGCGTAGTCCTGTTTAGCTCAGTGGCATTATTCCTCATTGATCGCACAGCCAAGACTCTGAGCTTCATCAGAATTGTTTCTGCTAGTCGTTTTGTGGTGGTTGCCTGCTTTGGTTTTGTTTCACGGCTTGTTTGATTGTTCTCTGTTCAGCATCACTGTATCCTGGCAGCTGAGTTCCAAGCAGATTAAATTATTTTTTTAATTTTTTTTTAAACTTTTTTGTTCTAGAACAAGTAACTACATATGCAGACTTCAGCTATCTGCCTTCACTTGTTTAACAGTAGCAGACCTGAGCCTTTTGACTTTGAGGGCTCAGCGCTGAGTCTGCCTGGAGGTGACTCAGTCTCAATGGTCCATCCCTTCCGGTTCTTGTGAGCACCTGTAGTTCTCCTTCTGGTGTTTTGCCTATGCCAGTATTAGGACCACAGCTGGGACTTCCTTAGCTTCATCTGATGCTACTAGCCAGTCCCCCAAAATCTTTCTCTTCTGTTCTTAGTTTTGATCTGTTGCTACACCCTCCTTTACTTAACTTCCCTGCTCCCTTTGGTTTTCTTACATTTAAAAACCTGACAGTGTTTCTTGTATTCCAGTGAAACCCAGTTTGCTTCATAGACCTTACGTACATGCAGCAATCGTTTAACCTCTCACGGGTGTGCAGCCTTTTTTGGAATTAAAGTCATGCTTGTCTATAGGACACTGGTTAGAAATCATGAAGTTTACTGTAACTGGCTGTTGTGGGGGTTTTGTGGTTTTCTTTCACCCTCCCATCCTCTGTCCCTGTGTCTACAGTAGGGTTTCTGACACTACATGTGGACTGACAATCTATGCTTTGCTTTTCTCTTTCAAAAGACATTGCTTATCAAGCATCTTAAATGTTAAATCAGGTTTTGGCACATATGATGCAAACAATCTAGAGAAGAAATCTAAGAACACTACAGCCTGCATTTCAAAGGGATGGTGCTGATGTCGAATACCCATAGTGGGTGAGGACAGGAAGTGGTGTCAGACTGCTGTGGCCATACAGTCTGCTGAAGACTGAAATCCTTGCTTTACCCCTTTAAATTCTCCAGTTTTCAGCAAGTGCCAATCAGGGAATTATTTTTAGATGCAGTTCTTTGCTGTGGCAGCTCTGCTGAGAAGGGACTTGTTCAGCTGTGTAAATGCAGGTATAAATGGAAAACAGCTTCTGGACCATTTCATTGAGCATTATTATCTGCAGAACACATGCAAGTGCAGGGTTTGTTTGTGGGGTTTGGGTCATACCATATACCCTTAAGTGAAACGTCGTGCCTTGCTTGTCCATCAGGGAAAGAAGTTCAATGTCATGATTTAATTGCGAACCCATACAAAAACCTTGTTGCTGTGATCTGACATGCAGTGTAATTTTGATCTGTGACACAGCAGTTCCTTGGTGTGCTAGCAGTACAAGTCATTGGACATGCAGATGCATTCATTTCACTCTACTGAATTATAAATGAAAAGATGTACCTTCTAAATCATAAATCACATGACAGTTTTCAAAAGGGAGACTGTATTGCTTGGCGAAGTTGCAGATTAGCAAAGTAACTGATGGATCATGTCTTACCCTATGTAACGGGTTAAATTTTGATCTATGAAACAAGCATTGCCCTAGGGAAGTGCAGTTCTCACGATCATTGTTGATGTGTGAAAAAAGGAAATTGGCTTTAGAAAAGTCTTCTGTAGGAGATGCGCTCGGTCTAGTTCAGATCGATACTAAGGCTCGTTCTTCAGCTGGCACTAGGCACAAGCAGTCCTTCCTCATTAAGCAAAGCCAAAGCACCAGTGTAATTTAAAGAATATGCATATCAATTCAATAAATATATGTGTGCGTGCTTAATTTTTTTTTTCTGAACCAGGGTCTTAATTCTGCTGGGATTTGTTGTCAGGCAATAAGAGATAGTACCTCAAAGACCGATTATGCTTAAGCTTGTGTGTTACTCCATTAATAAACTGATTTTATTGACGCTTTTTGCCTGCTAATAAATATGGCTTTTGTAAGTAAGTTAATTTCTTGTAATTGGGGTCAATGTTGGCAGAAGTTGTGTTGTTTTTTCATAGCACATTGAATGAAGGACAAGAGATCAAAGCTTCCACAGTACCCTGACAGCAGCATCGGCAAATGAGCCATTTGTTCCTCCAGTCTTTTTTGGCACTGCTGGGGAATACAAACAGCAGGTTGTTATCATAGTATCATCCTTGATTCCAGGCTCCTACATACGGATACCTGTGTCCATACCCGCAGGCACACACTTGTTTGGTTTTATGGGTAAAAAGTGAAAGGGTTACTAGTGTCAGATCTCAAAGGGATTTCCCTCTGAATTACGATACAGGTTTAGCTTTGCAGATCCACCCAGCAAATGCAGTGCTTAGCCTTTGATGAGTTGCCTCGGAAAGCTTACTGGCTTTTGTAAAATGGAGCTTCTCGAAACACAGCCAAAGTGAGAGACTCCTCCATCCTTTGCATCATCATTTTCAGCCATTTGAAAGCACAATCACCCATGTAGGAAACAAAACTTCTCTTTGATGGCCTGTTTGTTTGCCATTCAGTGGTCTCAGGAGCTTCATAAACATTCAGCAGTTGAGCCTTTCTGTCTTCCAGCTGGTACTTTAGTCCTCTTTTGCAGGAAGAAAAGCTAAGTCACTGAGACTTTAAAAACAGTGCTGACTTGTAGACTAGACAATTTAGAGATTAAAAATAAAAAATAAATTCAGGTACTATAGTCCTCATACAGATGCTGGTTTAATTTTGGTGGTTTGATTGACCATAATTATATATTTTAAAATAGCCTTTTCCCATCTCTTCTGGCTCTAGAGAAAACAGAATAGGCGAGGCAAGGTTGGGCACAGGGGAGGCATACGTGCAGCTACCCTGGGCTCTCTGGTTTAGTTTAACTTTTAGTACAAGTTCAGCTCTTGGGGCTTGATCTGGAAAGTGGCTTTGGAGCCAGAGCCCTGCCAGGCACATCCATTCCCTGTCCTACTTGTGGTCAGGTATAGGTGTCTGGGCTGACAGAGCTAGCATGTGGAGGCTTAGATAAAGACTGCTTACATCCCTAAAATCCTTTTCTTTTTTTGGCCTTAATTGCCTCAAGAAGGGCATCTACATTTATGGGCTCTGTTTCCTCTCTGCTTTTCTGGCTCGACAAGCCTTAAAAAGGCCTTGCTGTGCAGCATCAGCAAAAGGGGCAAGTGCGGATGAGGTGCTCCAACCAAAAGTGTGTTGAAGAGCAAAAAGGCTACCGTGATCCTTGGTTTAACAGAAGGCAGCAGCTGCTACCCAATTTCATAAGGGGCCTGATCTTGTCCATTATTTAATATATGTCTTGAAAGCTCCCATTGGGTTGATCCACCTGGGGAGTATAGAGGAATGCTTAATTCTTGGTCCCGATCCGGCTGAAGGTAATGCTGACTTGGTAACTGTTGCTGTAGCTTTGTGATATCTGGTAGCTTTGAGTATGAGCAGTTGTTAGGGTCCTGGCAAGCTTTGAAGAAGAATGGTTGGAGATTGGGTCACTTTCAGGTTCAGGGATGGCAAAGTGGGTGTTTTCTCTTTTGGCATGAGCAGCTTACTCTGCTTGAGTCTCAGACTGGGTGCCTGAGTATATTAATAGAACTTGCCATGCTGATCATGTCAGATCCTCTAGCTTGCTTAAATAAATCCTGCCTGCTTGTCATCAGAAGAGCATGCAACTGTTTTCACTTGCAAAACAATTGATTCTGTATCCATAGAGCATCCCCCTCTGGCCCCAGTTTGAGGCCGAAGCCTATGTGACTTGATGTATTTTGTGAGTGGAGGCTTGTTAATCGAACGTGTAAATGTGTAATTGTACAATTATCTAATTGATTTTTTTTTTTAGCTTTGTGTAGAAATATGGGAGCACAGTCATGCAGTTGGGCAAATGTTCCAAAACCAGATGCGTAATTAAATCAGTACATTGAGCATACAGATGTGAATCATTAAAAAGATTGATCCAGTTGTGGTAACCTCCTCTTTTCTTTTGATCTGCGGATATGCTAATAGGAATTTGTTCACCCGAGTCTGTCATATACCGTAGTTTCTGCATTACCTTTGTCATTTTTCCTACTAAATACATGGAGTGTTTCATTGCTGTGGGAAATGGCAGTTACCATAGAAATTGTTCAGAGGATGCTGAATGTATGTGCTGGCTTTTAGTGGAGTTGTACCTTGTACTTAGAGTGGTTGGTGCTGTAATACCTTTATAATGGTTCTATTTTATATTAAATATTATGGGTTTTTTTTTTAGGGGAAAGCCTGTTAAATTATGTTAGTGGTTGGCAGTTGCAGTCCAGTGCAACTTCTGAGAAGCAAAAAATGCCATTAAATTTGCAAATAATGGTATGCTTGAAGTTTTCTCTGCACTCGATGGTTTCTCTGTTTGGAACCTGCTGATGTGCAAAGAGTGAGTGATCTGGCAGTTTTGACCTTGCAATTCTTGTTTGATGGAGTGAATAAAACCCCAAATGACTCATGTTTGAGGTTTGCAGTGTTCATTTACTGTGAAAGTAAACACAGTAGTACTGCTTTTCTTTATAATGTGTCCTTTTATATAGAATTAAACACTACGTTCACTCTTTTTGAGGTGGCTTTAAAAGAAGCATCTAGGAAGGTAGTTTTGATAACACGCAAAAAAGTTCCTGAATAGCGATAGAGCTGTGCCCTGGATGTGTACATGCGATTGACAGCTTAATCCAGCCAAGGGTAGTCTGTTCTTATCCATAGGCCCACAGAATGGTTTGGGTTGGAAGGGACATTTAAAGATCATCTAGTTCAACCCCCCTGCCATGGGCAGGGACACCTTTCACTAGATCAGGTTGCTCAAAGCCCCATCCAGCCTGGCCTTCAACACTTCCAGGAGGCTTTGCCTCCCAGGCTCATGGCAATGTTGTAAATGATGCCGCGAGCAGGGGTGCAAACGGTGTCAGATTTGAGGATGCCATTTTAACCTGAGTGACAACCGTTCTCCTAACGCCCTTTTCTCTTTATTTCTCTACAGATGTCGCTCCTACGAGGATTGCTGTGGTTCAAGATGCTGTGTAAGAGCTCTCTCTATCCAGCGACTATGGTATTTTTGGTAGGTCAGAGCATCTGGAAATTTTACATTTGTCTTATTCTTGTCTTGTTCGTAGGACTTGAATGAGGGTATTCCCAGCCCTAGTAGGTACAAGTATGCAGTAATGTATATGTGTACACATAAATGCAAGAACTTTGGGGTTTTGCTTATATTTGCTTGTAAAATCCTCCTGATGTAGTAAGAAAACACTGAAAAAGGAGGTTACTCATGTCGGATTGACCTTTCCTGCTTCTGCATCCTATTGGTCTGTACAGGCAGCAGTCTCACTTTTATCCAAAATTGCTGAATTCCTTATGCCAAGCAGCAGTGTTTGTCCAGTTTTGTTGGGCACTCAGTTTTAAAAGAGGATTGTATAAGGAGGATTGTGCATTTAGGCAGGGTTTAAGACAGTCTTGCCTGCTGAATTGAGGCTTCAATTAAACTGACTTCAATTATGACTGTGGGGATTTCAGTGGAGATGACAGTAAGGGAAAAGAAGGCAGAAAGATTTGAGCTTGTGAAACCAGCAGCTCAGTAATCTGGATAAAGCTTAAACTAATCACTGTCATGTGCATAATGAAAAAATAAGGTAAATTATTTTTGGACAGGAATTTAAGAAAGCACCTGAATAAAATCTTATTACGGTAGAGGGAAAGCAAAAGCTCTCCTAGGAAACCTGATTTCAGGCATTTTTATGTAGAATTTGAAGACTGCTTAAAAAAAAGTCTTCAAAATTGAAGCGAATAAACACTGAAAACCAGAAGCCTGATATATACTATAATACAGAGATTTCCCGAAGCCGACTGTGAGATTTCAGTGTACAATCCTTACTGATATAACTGAAGAGCTCTGCATTTCAATCCCTGGGGTGACGTCGTAAATCTCTGTTTTTCTGTTCAGAACAAATCCTTTGCAGGAACACTGCCAAAAGGGAATGTATTAATATTGGCTCAGGGAAACAAGATCTCCTTCTGGTCTCGTTTCCACCGCAGAAACAAAAGGAGAAATTGTCCCTTTGCATTAAATACCTCTTGCCGCCATGCAGTGTCGCACTCTTCTTCTCGGGCACCTGGGAATGCTCCAGAGGAGATTAGCATGGTATGTAGGCTTGCCTATGGCCAATTTCAGTGGCCTCTGGCCAACTTCCATCCTTCCAAAACAGCACAGTTGTCATTGTCTTCCAGTAAAGGGCCCTGAAATGAGGTGGCAATTAATGGCAGAAGAACCATTTGGGTTTACAGGAGCTTGCAACAGTCACTAGCGTGTCTGATAACTAATCAAGGAAACACAGTGAAAGCCACTGTCTGAAGAACAAAATCTTCTGATGTGCTCTTACCGCATATGCCTGTTCCCACAGCACCACGGCAAGGGAATGATGGAGACGGTTTGGTCAGGTCAGAAAAGGAGCTGAGAGGAGCAGCATTGAAGCAAAATTATGTCCTTTTCCTTGAGAATGTATATCCCATCTAGGATGCACAAAGCAAAGCTTGTCATCTTCCGTGCTGAATGCTTCAGTCTTCTGGCTTGAGCTTGAAGCCAGCTACCGTATTTCCCATGGGGGACAAAGTTAGTGTTGAATAATTTAAGAACATCTAATAATCTAATTATTATTAGAATAATTATCTAGAATACTAATTGCTAAAGATGTCTGTATTATATCCATAAATGCCCCAAGATATGGCTATCTGAAATGACATGGGCCTGCTCTTAAGAGCCTATTTAAGAAACCCCAGTAAAGCTCACAGGGTGAAGATTGCTAGATGATACTCTGTTTCTCTCAACGAATGGTCTGGGTTTGAGAGTTGCCTGAATGCGGGTGGGTTTTGACTTCCCTCTTCTCTTTGCCTAGGTTCCTTTTGATGATGGGAGTTTTGTTCTGTTGCGGAGCTGGTTTCTTTATCCGAAGGCGAATGTATCCTCCTCCACTAGTAGAAGAACCTACTTTTAACGTGTCTTACACCAGACAACCAGTCAACACTGCGTCAGGTCAGAGACTGCTCATTAAACAAGTTTCACTAATTTCTTGCATTTGCTAAGGCATTTAAAAAAGGTGGGTTTGGGGGTTTTATTTGGTTGGTTTTTGGAAACTGTGGGATTTGGACAAGGAATTGCACTTGCACTAAACTGTGCAGCCACCTCCTGTGATGAGTGAAGTCTTCTGCCTTCCAAACAACGTAATTCAGCAGCAGCAGTGTTTCTGAAATCCAGGGTGACAGGACTTTCAGTTCCATTCCATTGTGGTTCCTGATACCTTTACAGCTGTGTGTCCATGCATGGAAGGAGGATAGCAAGTTCTCACTTTGCAGTGCTGACAAAATTATAGGTATCCGAAATGAACAGTGACACGAAGGAAGAGTTTTAAATACAATTGGTACCATTTGGCAGAGGTGAAGGAAAGGCTAACATTTTTCTTCTATGGACTGGCTATCTTACAAGTCTTCTCTTTTTGATGAGCCTGTGCGCTGGGCTACAGTTTTTTTCTGCAGCAGTGGTCTTTCTCCCCTTGTCAGTCTGCTCGCTGGTCAGGAAAGGCCGTGAGCATCAGGAGGATCTACTTAGCGATGGCTCCTCTGGCAATACTGCACTCTAACTTTCCTATTTCTTCCCCTCTGGCTGTTATATAGACCCAGTTGGGAGAATTCAGCAAAATAAGAGTCACCTGTAAGCAGAAGATGTTTGTGCCTTATGGGAGCAGTTTGAATCCAGCTGTCTCTAGTTGGAAGACCTTCTGCAGTACTGAGATTATATCTGAGTGCACACTCAGGTGCTTGCCTTCTCCCTGCCTCAGCAAGGCCAAACTGAGACATTTTTAACCACTGTCCAGATTGCATAAGCCGGTGCTAACTTGTGCCTGTGAAAGCACACACATACGTGCATGCAGGCGTGCTTGGTACACTGACACTTCCTGCCAGGCTGTCATTTTGCCGCACATTGTATTAAAGCTGAAGCCAGAGGATAATTACGTTTTCTGACAACTTTTTCAGAACTGCCAATTTGATTTTCTTTCATAGTGGCTTGGAAGTGGAAATACAACTGAATATTTTCTATTGAGAAGGGAGATCTCTGAAAACTTGCTGCCTCAAACCTCTTTATCAAAATCCATCTTCTGAAACACTACATCTCTGCAGTATTGTGGCTGCATCAAGACAGCCTCCTTAGAAAAGTGTCCTAAACCCCTTTCTAGCTAGCTGTGACTACGAGCATTGTGCAGAGAGGCAGCATTCAGGCTCTCTGCCCTGTTGTGCTGGCTGTTGCACGCCCACGTGCCTTGTGCAGACTTTGGAAATGCTCTTTCTTGTACCCTTAAGCAAGTACCTACCCATAGACATACATTTCCCCACTCTCTGTCACAGGGCTAAATGGATAAAAAGATGTTACATTCACAACTAACATTTTATTCACCCTTTTTTTTTCTAAATCCTAAAAGGTTTTTTTAGGGCTTCCATTCTGCATCTGTTTTTATGCTTGACTGAACAAACATTTCCACAGAGAGTATTTATTTTTCAACAGTGGGGAGGGAGCCAAACTAACTAAACTGTATTTTTAAGCCTGAAAAATAACCTCAAGATTATGTGAACAGGGAGTGCCTTGGGCTGGATTGGTGAATACCAGATTTAATTTTAGAGCAAGGTTTTAGTTTTTCATGGAATGCAAACTGTGGGCAAATATAAGCGCAAGCCCTTTGACAACCTGCTTAGGCTACCTGCTTCCAGAGTGTTATTACTATTTCTTAAAAACTCTGGGCTCTGAGCTAACCCCACCAATTTATTTTTTTTCTACTTTTTCTATTATTCTAGGAATATTCAACAGCAAAAGCAATGGGAATTAGTAGTCAACTAAGTTCTCATTTTCCTCTACTTCCTCTTCCAGATTTGGTGGCAGTAGCCAGCTCATGGTTGAGGTGGAGCCCTTGAAATGTGGCTCCTTGCCCATCTCCCTCCTTCTTTGTAGAGATAACGGCAGCATCTTCTGCCATCGCAGCAGCAGCCTGGAGGTGGGAGTGCTTTTTCTGTGGGCCTGACTGGGCAAATGGATTGAACACCTCACCTACAAGCAGCAGTTTGCAGACCTGGAGGTGTCTTTCACTTTAGGGCTGGCCTCCATAGCCCCAAACTGGCAGTTCAGGTGCTAGAAGAAGGGTCCCTTTGTAGATACTTAACAAATACTTACTGAGTTGATAATCAAGTGTTGTTTTCTGTTGTGTTTAATGAACTGAAAAAATATCTCAAAAGATTGGTGTCCACACTTGCCCCCCCTCAATCAATAATAATACATGGAAGTTTTAATGAAAACAGTTATTTTCCTAAAGAGCAAGCTGCAGTGAGCTGCCTCAACCTCTCCCATTTCCCCATGTGGATGGAAGTTGCAGAAATGCAGAGCTGGGCAGGATTTAACTTTCAAACAAAAATGCTTAAGAAAAAGGCTACAGAAAAGGATATTAGCCCAAACTTTGGAGAGGTAGGACTTGGCTCCTGTTCCCAGCCTGGCTGTCCTGCAGCCACGTGCTGATGCTATAGGTGGAAGCAGAATGAGGGCTTCTTGTCACCGTTGCAAAGGAAGAGAGGCTGCAGAGCAGCCCTCTTCGTTCGGACAGGCAAAAGGAAAAGTTATTGTGGTGGTGCATTAAAATTACTGTGCTAAGAAGGAAATAGCTGTGTTCCTGGTCTGCTTTCTGTCCTCTTTGCTCCCGAGTGTCCAAAGCAAGCTCCCTAGGCAGACACCCCAGGCGCTGGGACAGTTTGCTCCCCAGTGCCTTATGGCTCGACCCATCTGATTTAGTATTGTAAGGACACATTTTTGGGTTTGGTATGTAGCTCCTTCCTGAATGCTTGCAGTACTAAAGGGTACTTAAAGCTTCAGGAAGCCTGTATTCCTTCTGTGGCAATAGTGAGTCCTAGTGTTACTAAGTCATGGAAGACTAATGATTGAGTGGAAAATTTGTGAGAGGCTGTGTCATTATAAGAAAAACAGACTGACATCAAGAGAAGAAAACCTGTTGCTCAGCCATGATTTTTTTTTTCCAGTCCAGTCTTCTTTAGAGACAAAGAGAAGAAAACTAATTTACATATTCCAATAGAGACTGTCTGTGACTTTAATTGCTGGAATTGCATTAAGTCATCTTCCAACACTCACTGTGATATCTGACGAGGGTTACATGCCACCTTTGTTATTCCTCATGGCAGCAGTCTCTGTTACTCATCAAGTGTCATGGCTAAGGAATTTTGCATTTGATCATACGTTTCCTTTCCTCGTCCCTGCAGGCTCCAATATTGTTTCTTAAATCTAATCTGTGCAAAGCGATCTTGTCCCATTGTGTTAGCCAGCCATAATTGGCTTCAACTTGGGTTTTTGCCTCATACATGTTTACTCCTTAGCTGTATCGTGCCTTGAAGGGAGATTACCTATTTAAGATGCACTCTGGCGTACAGGCAGATCCAGTACACCACAAAATAATCTGTGAAGTCCTTTTGTAAGACTTGACACCTGAGTCAGGGCTGCAGTGGAAACGCCTTTGTCCATCTAGGATTCCACACCTCTCCTTTCTGCAGGCATGACAGATTTTCTGTCTGGGGAACTGAGCAGGGCTCATTGTTTTCCCATTCAAATGGTAGTCACTTGGGGCAATGGTGCGCTTTGTTTCACTAAATGATTTCTATTGCATGCAAAATTGAAACTTTTTGGTGAAATCTCAAGAAGTGAATGTAGTCCTGCAAGCCTGGGTTTTCTCTGGAACAGCAGAAAGGTGTCTCATTGTCTTTGCTCTGATGAAAGACCTGAAGACAGGTGTCTCTGTCTTTGCACTTTGAGAAAACTTGTCCAAGTGTGCAGAGTATAGGCCCTGGAAGAGCATGACCTTATGCTGCTGCCATTGTTGATACCTTTTCTCTCCTTTTCTTTCTTTCAGGGTCACAACAACCTGGAGTGCCGTATTACACAGATCCAGGTGGACCTGTGATGAATCCCATGGCTATGGCTTTCCATGTCCAGCCCAATTCCCCACAAGGAAATCCGGTTTATCCGCCGCCGCCTTCCTACTGCAACACGCCACCTCCCCCTTATGAGCAGGTGGTGAAATCCTCCACGTGAGGACTCTCTGGCTCTCTGACCTGACTGTCTGAGAAGAAGGTGCCATTGCAAAAATGACCGAGATGGAGGGCATCTGCCCATTCGAACACTTGCTAGTTCTCCAAGTCCTCTCTCCCTTCCTTCCCTGCACCTTTCCTCATTAAAATTACTTGCAAAGGGGTGATTTTTAAATATTTTTTTTTTAGTAGAAGTGGATTTTTTCTTTGTCTTCAAAATAAGAGAAGTTGTCTTTGTAATGCTTTTAATGGAAACCTATATTTAAAACCTGTATGTCTTTCTCTTTATTTATTGTTTGTTTCAATCATGGGTTTAATTGCCTTGTGGCAGGCTACTGATATGCAACCCCAGAGTGATGTGCACTCTCGTAAAACCCCATGGCAGAAATGCCCTCATCTAAGGGAAATGACAGAGAAAGAGGGCAGAAGTAGAAGAGGGAGGGCAATGCTTTTACCAGAAATGGTGGCCACCATATTTTCCATTACGTTTTTCTTGTGAAACTTGGTTCTGGTGCACAACAGAGAGATGCTGTGATAGAAGCCCATGAGTGATGGGAGCACCGGTGTTGGTCGAGTCGTGGCAGGGGCTTTGCCAAGTGCCCTAGAAAAGAGGGATTCATTACTTTAAATGATGCATCTAAAAGCAAATCACCAGGACTTGAGTGTTTCTTGGCCAGCACCTGGACTCTGCCTGTGTGATCGGCATCCTGGCTCCCCTTGTTTTGTCAGCACTGAGATCATATGAAACAGCTGATGACCTAAATGTTGGTAGTGAGAGGGAGGTGTTATAATCTCAGAGCTATACACACACACAACCTTGTGCTTGTTCCTCTTGACAGAACAGTTAGAAACTCTGAAATACGTAGGTAAGTTTTCTTCCCTAAATTGGAAAATAACTACAGTAAGAAAGAATAGGAGCACACTTCCAAGTTTGGTCCCTTTGAAACTGATGAGAGTTTTGTCCCTGAGAAACAGTAGCTTTCATTGTGGTCTTACTGCTGCCATGAAGAGTACTGAGTAGAGCTGTCGCCTCCAGGTGACAGATCTGTAAAACTGCTCTCTTCTGTAGGCCAGACAAATAAATAACTTTTGGGGCTGGTGTGTAAGAGGAGTTCCTTGGCCTGATGTGCAGATGGTTTGGCTTTCAAACACTCTTAGTTCTTGGTGCGATTTGCTGTGAGCGGCCCCAGGATTCCAAATTCACTGTCTCATGCTCGTGGCTGCCTCTCTTGAATGACCGCAAGTCAACACCTTCAAATAAACACAGAGCCCCTTTCCCTCTGAGGGCTCTCAGGCCCATCTAGCAAAAACGTGAAGCTACTCTGAGGCATGACTACATACTAATGGGACCTTCTCCCTTATCGTGTATTCAGAGCCATGTCACTAACAAGTGACAAAAAGAAGATGTCATTGCCTTCTACTGCTGAAGGACCCGCAGAAACAGCGTAGCTGAGGGTGAAGAGTCCGATATTGTCCTTCGGGTACTGGGTGAGTGCTTACTGCCAGTACACTGACTGTTCCTGTGGCACTCTAGCCAGGGGACAGAAATCACCCTGCAGTGGTTTGGAGTACCCTGAAAACCTGTGTTGTGCAGAGAACAGCTTTATTGTGCCGTTAATGCATGTCAGTGGTTTGTGAGAATTTCCTCCTAGGCAGAAAGCTAGGTTTGCAGAAGTGGCAGAAAAGAGCATCCCTTTGTTACGAATGTGAGTCTCTAACAGAAAAAAACCCAAGGGACACTGTGTTTCTAAAAGCTGCTGGTGGTGTTAATAGTCATCTGGAGCAGAGCTAGCTTTTGAGGAGCTCGTTCTCGCAGAGCTGACTTGGGTGAAATTGCAACTGATGTAATTGCTTGGCAGCTGGGGAAGGGAGAAAAGTATTTTACAGTCTGTTCTACTGATGGGTGTTGTGGAGACCTGCCTGGTTTGGCAGCACCAAAACTCTGATTCACATTGTGTTACATTCCCCAACATCCTTTCTCTATAATCTGCCTTCCGGGACAGCGGTGGCTTCTCTGAGCCAGGGAAAGCTGTGTCTGTCATTTCAGGACATAGTGAGAGCCCCTGTTCTGCTCCATAAGGATGGTTCTCAGGTGGCATAAAAGATCTTTAAAGGATAGCAGAGCTGATTCTCTCTCCAGTGAAATGAGGGTCAATGCAAGGGTAGACTCAAGCTCTGAGTTTGCACTTGCATTATAATCCATGCAAGGTTGTCCTAAAACGTATCCTGCTACGTATGTTTAAGTTCAGCATATGTTTTAAAATGTGGAATGATACACACTTATCTTAGGCTGCAAAATATTCTTGCTTTTTTGAAGCAGGGCACTTTTTCTGTTGTGCTAGCAGGATTCACGTGCCCTGGTCCAGCAAGAAGTTTGTTCAGGCTTTTGCTTAAACTGCATTATAACTGATTACAATTCAGCTATCCACATTCTAATACTTTTCACAGTTCTTTTTCACCGCACTTAGAGATGAAGAAATGCCAGCAGTCCTAGGTAAGCAAGCCACCTTTTGAGTTGAAATGTAT
Source organism: Balearica regulorum gibbericeps (assembly GCF_011004875.1). NCBI lineage: Eukaryota > Metazoa > Chordata > Aves > Gruiformes > Gruidae > Balearica > Balearica regulorum. The sequence goes on along the minus strand of NC_046185.1, from coordinate 110,424,733 downwards.
TTTAGTAGTGGTGAACTTAGGAAGGACAAAAATATTGTCTTAGCTTCTCGGAGCTGATATTGTGTAAATGGTGTAGCTAGAGCTGAACCTTAAGTAACCTTTCCATCATTTCAGGTATTTTCATAGGCAGAGCTGTTTTGCAATCACTTGGCTTTTTCATTTTAAGTTGCGAAACATAAAAGCGGCTACTCATGTCGAATGCTCATGTAAATGCTTGGAGAGAACTGCCTGACTAGTGAATGCTTTGATTTTCTTAAACATCGGGGGGTTCTGCACAAACTTCATGGCATGTGAGAAGAGATTGAATGAGCAGAGTTGTGTGCTCCTCCTCCCCTATTGCTGTGCTGCTTGGAGGGCTCTTTCCAGTCACCTTGTCTCCTCCCCAATATATCACAGGTTGGAGAACCTCCTCCCTATACCCGTGCATCGAACCTGAGCCAGCACAGAAATACTTTTCAAAATGTTTCAGTAATAAAATGCTTTTCCTTACTGTGCATCACCAAAAGGGACAAGGCAAAGTAGTTCTCTGTGTGCAGTGTTGGCTCAGTAGACACTTAAGATACAAAAATGTTCATTTTATATATGATTACTAGGTCCATCTGCCTGCACAACTGTATATATATTCTAAATTTGTGTGCACTCAAAGTTTAACACAGACTATGGTTATATATACAGGGCATAATCTTTTTTAAAAGGAAATCCAGCCTGTCTTTTTCTGTCAATAGAAATGACAACAAATCTCACGTTAGTAAATAGTTGTTGTTAAGTCCTTTTATATTCTGAAATGTATCTACGAGAGCTGGCGTTTTCCTGACCACGTTGAATAGAAGCCTTTTATAGTGTAATTCCTATGCTGTACATTGAAATTCAATTTCTGGTGAAGTTTTCCTTGAAGTCTGGCTGGTTTATTTGCTAGTGTTGGTGGATGACACTACCTCTTGCAACACACGCACACACTCCTCTTCTAGCAAACTTGCTTGGTCTTCTCTTAAAAAATGCGGCATCTGTGTAAGCATCCATTTGAATTGCTTACAAACTGTGTACATGCCTTTCCTCTCATTGCCTTGCTTTTGGAAGGTTTTAGGTTTCTTCTCATTTTTTTCCCTTCTAACCAGCGCGCAGTGATGACCGGTGAGGTGTGCAATCCCACAGGTGAAGGAAAACATCATCTTCAACACAATTTTACTTGGCAGTAGTGCTGCACTAGGAGCTGGCAGCTGCTGCAGCTTCACTAATGTGAGCTTCCCTGTGGTGTGTTGATGTTTTATCCATCAGGATGCCTGTGTTGGATTCTCTGGGTGCTGCTACTGTGTCCTCTCTCAAACACAACACAGGTTTTGGTGCCTCGCTGCTGAGGCAGGGTGGAGTGACTGCAGAATTAAGTTGGTGCTGGTGCTGGTGCTGGTGGTTGGGAGCTCCTGGCTGACTCCCCACCTGCCTTTGAGATCTCACCATTTATGTCAAAAAGTTGATTTCATGTCCTGTGAGGATAGGGTGCCTGTTTCTTTCATTGGTGTTTGATATGGGGGTTTAAATGCCTTGACCTTAGACGGAACAGAGATTCTTAAGCCTAGCCACTGAGCCCAGAGGGGAGCCAGGAACATAAACAACACCCCCTTGAGGTCCTTTCTTCGGTTGTGCATCCTCAAAACATGTCTGATGTATCTGTGAGGAGGCAGTCATCGGGAGGAACATCCCTAGGTGGGTAAGGAAAGGAAACCTTTGAGGTCTCTGCTGCTGCCACCCTGGTAGCAGCGGGGATGGGAAGGGAGTGAGTCCTTTTCTGCCACACAAAATCTCCACTTTGAGAGCCCAGGCACTACCAGGGACTCTTGGCACACCTTGCACGTAGCTCTGGTGAGGCCAGGGCTTCGTACATCCATGTGTGAAAAGCCCTGGCTGTGCTGTGGGAAGGGGAGGGAACCTGCCCTTTCTGTGGCTGGGCAGCTGGTTTTTCAGCCAGAGGTTTTGTTGTCAGTCCTATCTCAATGAAGAACCGCAAAGATTATGGATGACTGGATGTGCTTTGCTCTCTTTCCTTGGGGACCGTGCAGGGAGGGAGCGAGCAGAGGTCTTTGCAGACTTGACCAAAAACACCATCCACCTCTCTTCCTCATGAACTCTTCATCTAGCACTGCCCTACCTCCATCCCACCAGCCATGTGTCTCCCAGGCCAGAGTGGTGCAGGATGTGGACTCTGCTCCCCAGGTGGAGGGAATAGTTTAGTTCTCAAGTGTTTTTCAGGTCATTAATTGGACCAGTCTGGCTACAGATACCAGAACACCTTGAGATTTATTTTGCATTCTGTTAAATTGATTGGCTGGCTGATGAATGCTAAGTGCTTGGGACAGACTCCACACCCTAGAAATGCACTTCTTTGGCAGAACAGGCCTTCTTAAATCTTGGTTTAGGGGTCAAGCCGAGGGTGAGCAGGCTCTGCCAGCCTCCCCTCATTTCTGTGATGTATGTGAACCACCCTGCCATGGGCTGCAGCCACAAAACCTGGCAGCAGGGGATGGATGGAGGCAGTGCCAGGCTGGTCACGAGCTGCCTGTCAAATGCGATGCAGTCGGGGAGGTGCATAAATGCTCAGCTCCATGGGTTTGGGCAGAAAATCAATCCCAAGCCGTGAGTGGCTGTCCTCCACTCCTGCAGCCCCATCTTGCGTGGTGGCAGTGGAGAGCTGGCAGTCTTGGTACCTGCTGCAGTAGGGAGATGGTTTTGGTTGGGGGAGAGGCAGATGGATTGGTGTGACCCAGCACCAAAAGAGGGACAGAAGTTATCTGGCTTTCATCAGTAAAGGTGTGAGGTGGCACAGCCTGAAAACTTGCTGGTTAGCATTGTGTGTGATGCTCTAGGGCTGTGGTCAGCTCCAGGGGTTTACACAGACTTATCAGCCTGGGTTTGCTGGTGGGCTGCTGTGGTTTGAATGGGGTGGAGAGGAAGAATACTCTTGTAATACTATCTTCTAACTAGCTACCGCCAGGAGTAAGCAGGGGTGCAGGGCAACTCCATGATCATGGGACCAGCCTCACAGGTGCTGTGTCCTGCCTGTCCCAGGAGGCTTTGGGAATTACTTCAGTTTTTGGTTTTTTTTTTTCTCCTCTCCCTCTTGTATGGTCCACACATCTCCTTTCAGCGCTGCAGCAGGAGAGTGATGTCTCATTCAAGATTCCTCCCCTCGGAAGACAAACAAACAGCAATGGGGATTGCTTTTTTGTCCTTCAGCAGGGCTGTAAAGCCTCTTCGAGCAGTCAGGCTGAAGCTCAACCTTCAGCCACTGGTGTCAGGGCTGTAACTGCCTCAGGCTCACACTGGAGGCAAGGGCTGGCTGTTGTCAGAGCATCTCCTGACCACAAGAGATGCTTTTTTTCCTCAGGGAAGTAAGTTTTCATGCCATAAGGTGCCTTCCCTCCCATGTGCTGCCTTACCCTGCTATTGAGGGAAGGCTCCATATTAGTGGGTGAATTAGTTTCATTGCAGTCTGAGGGTTCATAAGGTTTTGCTGCTGCTTCTTCAGCCTTCCAGCAAGTACGCAGCCGTCAGGCCCTGGGCACCTGAGACACCTCTGCCACGGTGTGGGTGAGGGAGTCCATCAAGGCAGCGCTATTGGGCTGAAGCCGCTGAAGTAGCACAATCTTATTCATGGCATTTTGTTCTCGTGTCTCTCCTCTACCTCCCTCTCCTTGGTGTGACTGGGTACCCCATGGCTCACAGGAGAGGGGTAAACATCCCCTGCAGTATCCTGCAGTGCCTTCCATGCCTCCCAGTAATTAGCAGGCTGACTCATCAGTTCTGCTGCAAATAGGCCCTGGATTGACAAAGAGGGTACCAACCTTGCCATTTCTGTTTGGGGCTGCCAGGCAGCTGCACCTGTGGTTCGTTATCATTTTGGGAAAAGATAATGTAGTAAGAAGCTTTTTTTGTTTTGTGGGTGGGTTTTTTTTTTTTTCCTTGTCTTTAGAGCCCCATCACAGCTTACACCACTGTGAAAACAAACAGCTGGGACTGCATTTTCCAACAAGCTCTTCAGACTATGTGAAGCAGCAAAGGAGGTACTGCTTTCTTCCCTACTTCAACCAACCAACCCCAAAAACGTCAGATGGCCGAGTTTCACGTGCATATACCCGAGAAGCCACTTCTTGGCCAAGGAGATAGAACACCTTGTCAAATGGCAGAGATTTTTTTTTTTAATTTTTCCCCATTTTTCTGTTTCTGGCCTAACAAATGCACCACTGCTAATTCAGTGGGTAAAAGAAACAGGCCAGGATGTCTTTAGAGGCCCTGTGGCTGCAGGAGCCTTCCCCTCTGGTGCCCTGTCCCTGGAGGGTTGAGCTGCCATCTGGGATTTTACAGTTGTTTGTACTCTGACAGGGAAACATGCAGGGGATGATTTGGCATAAGGCAGTTTCTACAAAGCAACTGCTAGACAATAATGTTATTAAAGAGGAGAAGTGCAACTGGCAACCAGTCCCAGGCTGCCAGGTGCTGCCAGGTGCAAGGGACAGCAGAGAAAGCAGAGGGAACAAGTCACAAGCAGCCCTCTGACCCCAGCCCCTGCAGACAGAGGTAGCTCCTTAGCTGCGTATACGTTACTTTGGCTTTATGAAGTGAGAGAAGTCACAAGAATATGTGTATGTGTCTGTATCTGTGTCTCTATATATAGTTACTGCTTGCTGCCTAACCCTAGCTTACCTAATAGCTACAGCTGGATTTACAGCATCCCACTTGTAGCTGTTGAAGAGAAGCGGTGGCTGAAGACAAGTCACTACTGCTCCCTGTGTGCAAATCACAGCTGCTCCGCCGTGCAGAGACTGGATTCTTGCACCTGTGAATCAACATGAAACCAGTGAAAACAGATAGGGGAAAAGCAAACAATTTCTTCAGGAAAAAGACTGCTGCATCAAAAAACCGTGATGGGCCAGGGCTCGGGCAGCATGCTGCTGCCTAGCTATTACCTGTCACACAGCACACACACTTCCTCCCACCTCTCTATCCCAGCCTATTTTGCTGGGACTATTGTGCTAGAAAAGTCCCAATGCATTTATCAAGCTACAGCTTGATACAATTATCTTCACATCCCTACCTACAGATCAGAAATAATGCTATTAATTCACAAAAGCAGCAGTGGCTCTCAGTGGCAGAGGGTCACCAGTGGCACATGGGGCGTTGTGAAACAGAAATACTGCCCCTTGCTTGCAGCACACTTGAAGTTTTCTTGTTAAAGCCTAGCTAGAGAAAAACATCGGCCTTTCTCAAAGCTGGAAAACATGTTAGTCAGCTGGACAGAGAAATTTCATACATGTGTTCTTAAAAATGAGCTAGTCATGGCAGGCTTTAGCTGCAAACTCTTCAGGACCTATGTGACCAGTAAGGAAAGCAACACTTTGCACTAAGCAATCCATGCCAAAATTCACCTGGGAGAAGCAGCAGTAAAGAGGCCTGCAATGTTTAGTAGAAGGTGAAGTTTTTTTTAAAAAAAAAAAAAACAAACAAAACACAATTTGCCCACACTCTGGCACACATTTCATCCTGCAGGACTATGACCTCAGGAGGCATGACAGCTATCACTACAAGTGCTGGAGGGAAGGAAGGAGTACAATGGTGGGGGAAAAAAAAAAGGAATCACACAAATTACCACCACATAGCTTGATCTTTACTATTAAAGCCAAAGAACAAAACATCAGCATTTTTTTTCCTCTTTTTCTGCCCAAAGAGCATCTCCATTTTTAACACTACTGCTTTTTGCAACAAATGGGACTATTACACACAGACAAAGCAAACCAGGGAATATTAAGACACTTTCCGTATTTTTAGTTTGATGTGATTTCTGAAAACAATGCCTTGGTGAAATGCATTTTTTCACCTTCACACAGTATCCTTTTTTAATGGGCCACCTAAATATCACAACGCTGTGATGAACAGAAAGGAGGAGCGACAGGGAAAGTCACATCAGGAAGATGAGGCAGACGCACTGTCAGGCGCTTCTTGACTCAATACATTACGTTTCCAGTCTTGCTCAATTCCAAGAGGATTCTGTGGAGAAAGACAGTGCAAGGCCCCACCGCAGCAGAAGGCTGGCTATGGTACAGAAGGAGCTGGTAGCTGACTTGCTCGTTATTTCAACTGGTGCACTCAAGCATCTCGGGGATCTGCTCAGTATTAAGCTGTTCTAAATGCGTATATACCTATATATTTTTTAAACCAGTGAGTTTTAATTCCCCTTGGGCTCCAGCCAGCCAAATCACCTCCCACAGGTGCCATTCCAAGCTCAGCAGCCAAGAAGGCATATTATGTATGTAATCTGTATATAATTTTGTAATAAAAAACCCCTGCCTGTCAAACCCCCAGTTAAGCGGTCAGTACCACACATGCTCAGGATCTGCTGGGAAGGCCAGTGGCTTCTGTTCTGTGTTCGCAGGTGGTTCCCACAGACCTGGCAAGCCCCTTTCCCTGTTAACCCACCCCATGTGCTCTGCAGTCACAGTGGAGGGGAAGGGAAAAAGAGGTGGGGGTGGTCTGAAACAGGATCAGGGCTGCCATCTACCTCCTTTGCAAGGATTTCTGAGAGACTTCACCCTGGGCCAGTTTCCTCCTGGGGTTGTTTACAGGTAGGGTCACTGATCCACAGGCTAAGAGAGTTAGACCTCAGCATGCTTGCCACGGAGGAACATCTCAATTGAGATGGCCTCTACTGGTACACTCTGCACATTGCCTCCTGGTAATCTGCTCTGCCCCTTCGTCACTGATCCCTCTGTTTTCTGCCGCTCTGCTCCTGTTTGCTTCACCCCAGCCACTTGCCATGCAGCTTCCCTCATTCCCACTGCCTTTCAGCAAAATTTTTTTCCCTTGTCCCTGGCTGCATGGATGCAGCTGGCTGTGGTGTTCCCCACCTCATCTTCTGCCCTTTGCCACGGGGTGGAAATGTCTCTCCTGCTGCTCCTGTGTTTTAGTCCTATCTGACAAACCAGCAGAGGAGCTATGCTGTGACATTAAGCCGGCACTGCTGCTCTTGCCCAGTAGAACTGAGTGTGGAGATTATTAACATCCCAAAGGATTTGGCAACAGACACTATAAAGTTCAAGGAAGTCACCCACTACCATTCAGAGATTTATGCAGGAACAACAATGCATCTCCAAGCCCGACTGCAAACGCTGGCACTCAGCAGATGGCCCACAGGTCACGTATATCCCAATGTGCACCCGAAAGGTCACAGTCTCTGCCATCTGTCACACTCCCACCCGACAGAAGATATCAATTAAAGTAAGCACCTGGAATGACAGAGCACAGGGAGATCTGAGGGAAGGATGACAACAGAGCTTGAGTGAGAGTGCGCTACACTTACTTACCTTTCCCAAGCAGTAAGCATACTTACTAACTGGAACACCTAAGCCTGCTATAAGTGTACTTACAGTATGTCCCACTTCTCCTCCCAAACCGAGCACCTGATACTCAGGAGCACCTGGAAGCAGGTCTAGTATTTCACAATCCCACCACACTAGAAGGGGAAGCAAAGCACTAGCAGCACAGTTAAAACTAAGTGCAAAGGGCTATTTCTGTTTGGATTTTAAGATGAAATCAACTTTAACTACAGCCTCTAGCAATGGTTTCATATTTCTCATTAATCTTCTGCAGCCTCCACAAGCAGCTCGTATTTATTGCTCCTATCACACTATATGGGCTAAATGCAACAGAGTAGGAGAGGGAGCTAAGGGCCCAGAACAAACCACCGCCTTGGTATGGAAGCAACACTCATCCTGAGTTACCAGCATGAGAAACTCCCCTGACGCCCTCCCTTTTCATTTGTATACTAGATGCTGCAGGACAGGTTTATTACAAATCCACGTACAGGAGAGGAGAAGCACAGTTATGCCATCCCTGCTGTGCTCTTGGCAGCAGCGGGAGGTTATTATGGGTGACACCACCTTCGGTTTATTAAGCTCACGCCACGGGATGGGGCTTTGCAGAAGTGGGGACAAGCATCTCCACCCTGCTGGAAATGCCTAACACACTAACCAGGTGCAGGGACCAAAGGAAGCCTCTTTCAGGCTTTCAAAAAATCCTTTCACAACAGCAGCAAAATACAAGTCAGGTGCCTTCCAACCTGCTAAGTTTCTGAAAACTGAGATGGCATCATACCTCTTCATCAAAAAAGGCTGATCTCTATCACCTTAGCTTCTGCAGAAAAATAATTTTTCATCTTTTTTTTTTGAAGTTGCCAGCTCACCAGTGAAGCTGGGCACTGTCCTGCAGTGAACTCTCTGGCATAAGGTGGAACTCTCTGGGTAACCACGCTGCAGAAAGCGACACTGCTGTTGTGAGTCATGCACGAAGGTACAGGACAGAGATTCACACAGAGACCAGCTTTTTGCTAACAAAAGACTCAAATCAACAGACAACGCCAATAAACATGCAGAGCGTGTCAAAGACCTGAAGAAGACAAATACAACAAAAGAGAGAAAGTTCAAAACTTGACTTCTCTTGTCCTGTATCTGAAGGTGTCACTTCAACAGAACTTAAATGTGGCTTCTCCCATTCATGCTCTAATGACTTCATAGTCCTTTGAGGCGGGGGTTGAGAAAAGGGGTTTATCCATCCATCGGTTCGGAGTTGAGTTGGTTCAGTATCAGAGGCACTAAACAGTCTCATCTCTTTTGGCATCAGTTTCCTTTCAAAATGATCTTTTAGCTGTCCTGTTCCACTTTGTTTTCCCTCCTTTGAGGTCCAAGTTCAAATGCTGGAAACTGGGAAGTCTCCGGTACTGAAATATCTGAGAGGAAGTGAATAGCTCCAGCCATGCCTAAAACGTAACGAGAAAGAGATCTTTGTGCATCTTTGACATTAAAATATCACAGTTGACAGCAAAGGCAACAGTGCCTTTTTGAACACCTCCTCACTAGATCTTTTTTTAAGCAGGTGAACTTAGGGCCTACAGAAAGGCAAGTTCATCTGTACTTTGCCCAGGAAACCAAGTTTCACTTGAAAAAGATCAAAGGCACGAACCCAGATCTCTCTGCCACCACCTTTTCAGCCGCATAACCCCAATGCTCCTTCAATTAAGAAAACGTAAATCCCAGTTTGGACCATCCCTCAGAATTTGAGCCGTTCTTGCTCATTATTTCACTAGTTAAAAAACAAAGGCAAAACTTTATTCTACTTGCGATGTATAGAATCATTAGTTCACTGTTCATAAAGAGGTCATCCAGAACCTGAAGCACTAACACCAGCATCACCTAATAAAACTCTTAATGTGACAGACAGAGGCACCCTACAGCAGGAGAGCAAGCTCAGTTTTATGATCAAGCTAAAATCCTATTTTATCAACAGCTAAGCACATGCAAACAAAAGAGCCTTCCTGAAATACAGCATCTGATGCAAATGAAACAATCAAGACAATCCCCTAAGATGCACATGCAGCATTGGACAACTTCACACACAACTTTGGCTACAAAAAAACCCCACCCAAATTAAGACTTTGTCTCAAATTTGAGACTTCTGGATTTTTTGGAAAAAAATCAAAAAAATCAAAAAAATCACTGACATTCAAAAACTAAAATAGAAGCTGTATGTCAGCATTAAAGCACAAAACATCCTGCTGTTGGCATTGCTTCACCTTCTCATCAAATTTCAAAGTTCTTGTACAACAGATTGTATGCCTGCCTTTTCCCTCTACAAGTGCATGCAAGGGAGCTTTCAGGAATAAGAATAAATATACTTTCCTCCCTTAAATGTTAAGACAATAACTCTATATTTAGAAGGGACACATATAACTACTGCTCTCTTGTGTTCATACCTTGGATTGGTTTATTTGTAAAATAATCCTATTCGGTCTGCTGTAATGTCACGTATTTGTGATAGGTGGCACACTAGGCTCATTGTTCATAAAAAAGCAGCACTACTCTAAATCCTACGTGGCTCTATGATTCCTTTGCTACTGTGTTTCTAAAACGTAAGGATGAAAGAGGGAATAGAAAATAAACTACAAATAAAAAAAATACAAAGCTCTAGAAAAGTATTTAGGAACAGCTTTGAACTTACAGGAGAGCCCCTAAGAACTCTGCATTTCTCTTCTATTCAAGTGATTTGAGTTCATATGAACACTAGCTTTTCCTTGCTTTAGCACTGCAGCTGAGAAGGTCTAGTTCTGACAAGCCAGCAACTACTCTAAGACCCCCTACCCAGAGCTGCTCCTCTGCCCAGTCCCTCTGCAACAACACCTGTGACAAAACTGTTACCTGGACTTTTCTTTGCTTTAAGCCAAGAGGCATCAGCACACCAGAATTTTATTCGGGAATGACAGTTGCACTGGCTTTGCATCAGAAACGGCTAAAATGCAACCAAAGGTGAAAGCTGTGAGAGTGAATGATTTTTTTAATGTCTTTTTCTGCAGCACCACCCCTCCGCCTACTTTTAGGCAGAGGTGGTGGTAGGGGGTGGGTCTATTTTTAACAGAAGAAGAACCCACCAAAGATTTCCCAGCTCCTAAGCATGTGCCAAAACTGCAAGGTTGCACTCCTTTCCTGTATAACGCAATACCATTTGCAACACCATAACTTTACCTTCAAAGAGAGAATAAGGTCGGTCAGGAATACGACATCCATGTGCACCATACTCCAAACACCATTCAGCAAACTGGGGAAAATATTAAAAAAAGAGAAATATATTAAATATTTTTATTTTTTTAATTTAAGACTGCTAAATGCAAGCTTGAGTATCTGCATATCTTTAATAGGTACTAAATGTAAAATAGTGTAAGCAGGGACACAACACAGATATTACTGTCCGAGATCAATTTGTCCCACTTCAACCGCGGCAAGGCTGCAATTAGGTTTTAGGATACATACTTCCACAGCGTGAGTTTTGGTTTCATTAACAATGTAATTAGGTGGGCTGTACTTAACTTCTGTTTTCTTTAATATCAACCCTTCTACATGTCAATGAAAAATGCTATGAGAACAGGTATGTTCAGTTTCAAAGGCAAAATTTTTCTAATACTAAAACATCAGTTTCTTATCTGTCTTGGTGCTTAATTTATCCACATGCTCAAGACTCAGGGTTGTTAATTGCAGTTTGGTTTTCTTTCACTTCCATGGACCAATTTAGAGTATTAAATTTTTAGCTGCCATTACTTACTTTTATTTATTTTCTCTCCCTAAGCCTTATGAAAAATCGCTATAAATACAGTTAGACAATTATGGTCATCAACAGTTTGCTGCAGAAGATGGAATACCATTAAAAAGAGTTAACAACGTCTTTCTTGTGTTTGATCAACACTGCTGCAGTAGCTACATTAGACATACATGACTTACTGACCGCATCTGGATCAATTTAATAGCAACCATCTATTTCTCCTTTATGGCTCCCCAGAGCATACGGGGCCCACAAGTTCCCCTGGCATTTCTGTACTTGGAAGAAAACCCTGCTTATTCAGAATACAGTGTGGAGATTCCTGCAAAGCAAAGAACTGAGAAGTTTCTCCCCAGTCTCCCTGCAGTTTGGGCAACCTGCTAGGAAACAGCTCATCTTACTAAATAGAGGGTGACCTGGCTCTAGAGCTATAAGGGGTGTGAGTGTGCCCCTAGAGCCATGAGGATAAAGGATAAAGGCATCTCCTCCCTTCTTCCCCCCACTCTGTTCTGTTTATATGTTTACAGGGGAATGGATTCTTCTTCCCTTGGTAGGGGTGCGTGCATGCACGTCTTGAGGAAATCCAGCAAAAAACCCACAAACACAAACATTGTGTTCTGCACCGTTAATGAGAACTGGTAAGACATTTTTGGGCCTCCCACGGGTATAAATCTGGAAACCAATGTTTAATTCTCCATGTAATCTTGTCTTATATGTGAGGACAGAACATGTTTATGGCATGTTTCTAAACTACAATCCATTCTTGCAACATCCACATCTTACTGCATGCTAGCCTTTATTATTACTGCCAGCCTGGGAACTGCAACAGAAATTTAAAAAATGCACCCCAGGCTACTGAAGCACAACCATCATTTACAAGTTCATAGCTTCAGCACAACTCACAGATCCAGTAAGCCGCACTAGTATCTTTGTTAAACTAAGGGTGAGAAAAGAGAGAAATATCTTCTAGCAGGAAGACATCTGCCATTATTTGTCACATAGACTGGGCATGCTTGCCATCAGCAGTGGTTTAATCCCAACGCTGAGCGGCACAGGGCTCGGATGCTCTCTGTTGCCTGGAGCCCAGGATGCCACAGCCCCTCTGTCCTCTCACAGGCAGGCCAGCTAGGAGCGGCTCAGCCTCCCGGGAGCCTGGTCTGATAATGCAGGAGAAAAGCTGTGAAGCTGAAAGTGAGAAGCATGAACCAGGGGTCTCTGTGAGCTATGGCCTTTCAAGCTTTCCTGGTTCATTTGTGAAACAGTTCCATGGCTCCCAAGAGGAAACCAGGGATTCCTGGCCAGACTCCTTCCTCTGGGCCTCATGTTTTCAGTGTGAGCAAACACCCCTGGGAGGGAAAGCCATTTAGTTCTCTGTTACATGCCTTTAGGTCCCAACATAACTCCACACTTGCTTCCCTGAATGCTGTGGCTCTAAAGGAGAACATTTCAAGAGTGCCAGACAAACAAATTCTTCGGCCTGTTTCAAGACTTCCCCTGCAAGAGCCCAAAGGGTCTGACTGCTGGCGATGCTAAAGTGCAGGATGGCTGTAAGTACACTGCCAGACCTGACTATGCCGGACATCTCCAGCAAACAGTCTTTTGGCCACTGTGCCCCGTCTTCCTTCTTAAAGGGATTTCAGGTACCTAACACAGTCTCTTCCTTCTTTGGTTTTGAAACAGACATGCTTGCTTTCCTCTAGCTCGGTATGGAAGAATGTCAGGGCTCTCTTGGGCCAGAAATGCAGCACGAACAGGAGTTGCCAATGCTGCAGAGAGCCACAGAAGATGTACTAGCATGGAGGGTGACAACTGTGCCGACAGCAATGCCTCCTTGGTGCTGTAATTCACACGTCAGCAGTGGGAGTGTTCACATCACATGTCAGCAGTGGGAGTGTTCACATCTAACAAAGTCACACATTTGCCTGGGAGTTCTAGGGGCTTATTGTGTTCTCTGAGATACAGGTATGCCTACAGGAGTCCTCATGGCCTGACGCTTTGGTAAACACAAGATGAGACAAGCAGCAACTTTTTAAGTCTCTGCTGACAAAGGACAGGCCAACAGTGGAGCTGAATACGATAGCTTTACATATGGCCAGTGCTCATCTGAAAGCACCTAAGAAGCAACTCATCAAATTTCCCATTACAATCCTTCCAAAAAGCCCTCAGCTAAATAGCTATGTATGCAGTACGAAACCTCATATCCATTAATTAAGCTGAAAAAAACCCGCATCCAACAAACCAAACCAAAATCAAACCAAACCAAAGTCTTACAGGATGAGGAAACAGAGGCTGAGAAAGCCTTCTCCTTTGGCAACTGCTAGCATAGTCAGAGATGACAGCAGAACCTGGACAATTCCAGTGCAAAAATTCTGAGTGTGTCTTTCTCTGCAATTTGTATTAATGGAAAAAAAAATAAATATCTAAGTGAGCAATTTAGTAACTGCAATTCAGAGCTCTAAAAGCCCCAAACAGACACTAGTCTGAAAACAAATAATTACACAAGACTACAAGCAGTATCGCTCAAGGAGCTGAGGACGACAGTGTATGTCTCAATGGAATAATTAGCACCACATAACATTAGTCTGCTATTGTTCAGGCAGGCTGATTTTCAGACTCTATTTTCTTCCGAACATGTTTAGTTCCTCCCCCCTTACAGAACATGCGGGTGTTTCACTCTGCGTAGTAAGATGGTACGTGCCCCACGTACACAGTTGAAGTCGTCCAGTCAAAGTGTGAGTAAAGGGGAGCAAGTGACAGGACGCTGTTGACCCATGCAGCTGCACAGCCAGCCAGCTCCAGCTCTAGCACACCACAGCCTACTCCAATCAACAGTTTACTCTTGTGCAGGTATGACGTGAAAGGGCAACAGTAATTTTGTTGGGATGCTGCAGAGCTCACCTTGCAAGCTCGGTAGAGGTACTTTTTGTCCTGAGTTAGGTTATAGAGAGACAAGAAGGAATAGCCATTGCCAGCAGTACCATGGCAGATCCCGTATCCTTTTCTCAGTAAGCCTCTCTGCCAGATGACATCGCTACACTCCATAGCATCTTTCAAGTATTTATCTTCTTTAAAGGTCTGTGGAATAAAAACAGGGAATAAACACACAAAAATTAAGTATTAATGAAAACGAAAGGATGCTGGACCTGAGAGATGTTTTGCTGTTGATGTGGGGGTTTTCCATATACAATTTATTTTGAATTTTAATAATCCATTCATCATAGACTTGCCTTTCTTTTCTAAGTTGTTTCTCCTTTCCCTGCATTGAAAAGGAAAGAACTTCAAGGTTTTGTTTCTGAAATAAGGACCCCAAAGGAAAAACTCAAGTTCAAGGCCTTTGGTTCTACAACCTATAATTTATTTGAAGGCTCTGTGGTCCTTTTTTGCTTCTCCCCTCCAATCCCAAACCACAACATCATTTGATTTGAAATACAGCTATATAGTTCTTGCCTCCAAGAAATGTAACACAGAATACTGGACATCAAATACAGTCCTAAAGTGCTAGGCCCTGGTCTTCGCAAGTAATTCTTCCTAGTTACTCACCACCTGCCTTCAATTCCGTGTAAAATATGCACAAGAATATCTCTTTGCATAGCACAGAACTCTTTTCTCTGTCACAAGTACAAGTAGGAACACTCCATTGCCTTGATTAGTGTTTGTATTGGAAATACTCAGAAGCACTAGCCAGTCTGGGCAAAGGACCAATTTTGCAAAGTTTACTGCAACTGAAGTGCATTTTGGACATAGAGAGCCCAACAAGAGAGCAGAAACAAAAGCAAGTAATTTAGCTGAACATCACCAGACTTCCACCTTTACAGGGCTACCTTTTTGCTCCCCTTTGCCTAAGTCACTCTACAGGTCAACAAGACACACACACACAAAAAAAGTAACCAATGCACTACTGTAGACTTGGTTCTTTAGAGACTGCATCCCCTCCCAGGCTATTTAATAAGGTAATAGAAGCAATTAACATGCAAGATTCCTAAATCCACAAGCTTGATAAAGTCCCTCTCTCTGAACAGGGTTTGTCAGCTACTTAGCTGTAACATTTCAAATTAAGGCCTGGCAACAGCATTTGATTTCCAGGGCAAACACTGCTGTCTGTTATTGCAAATCCCTGTGCTTGGTATGAAAGCATAACAAAGCCAGCAAAACATACTCCAATCTTTCTTAACACTTCTTCAAAAAGTGCAATATAGAGAGTAAATGAAAAGCATCATATGCCCCATCACCTAAAACATAAAAAGGGGCCAGAAAGGAGACTGCTAAACAAAACAATCTCCTACCACAGTCAGAAGAAAAAGCAACTGTGATTGCTGCTACATTCAGCAATGCTGTAAGAGATTTACAGTTCACATTTCAGGTAGCAGCATGAGGTATTATTCCATAAACCAAGCCTGCTTTTCATCAGCCCACCCAGAGGCTGACCAGGGAATTTGCCAAGGAGGGATGGCAAAAGCAAGAATCAATTTACATAAATTTAATTAAATGGCATACTTTCAAATATCATGCAAATCAGAAATGCACAACACAAGAGAGATAGCAAACCTAGTTAAGGATGGAGAAGAGCAAACAGTAGGCTGGTGATAGCTCAGTGGTTATATTTATACCCTAGAAGGGGCCTGGGATCTTTGCTCTGACGTTAAGTTCTCAAGAGCTATATCTTAATAATGGAGTAATTTATGGAAGACATTCTTTGGCAAGACACATGAACCCATGCTTTTGAAAACCAACATAATTCTTAAAACTCTTGGGACGAAGATTCAAAGAATTTAGGTCAATGTTCTCACACCCAGGACTCTGTTATCAAATTGTTTAAATACATGGCCCTTTACCAAGAAAGCCTAAAGTCTAGTAACTACTAGCACCCTGAGAAGCAATTTTATCCACTTACTTCCTCTTTACAGACATACCTATGTAAGTATTTCGAGATTTTTAAGTACCTAGCCTAGGGTTATGGTGTGAAAGTCTAGATCTAGAAAGATGTAAAATGCGAGCCTTACGATCTAACAGGCCTGCGTACAGGTGCCTCTGTAAAAAGGGAGGTCTATAGGAACACAGAGTGACTCACCTTATAAGCTTGCATGAGCATGTGGATGACTCCGGGGGCACCATGGCACCAGTGAACCAGTCTGTCAGTCTCATTGCTCAGTGACGATGGGTAATTCCCAGATCTGAATTTTTTATGACGCACGTAGTCAATGCTTGGCTTCACCAACTCTGTCAGGGTCTCCTGGTCCACATTTGCAATAGGCTAAAGAAAACATTTAACAACCACAACCAAAACCATAAACAGAAATAGTAACAAATTGTGTATCAGCACTTAATTCTATGATCTATTTTCAAGTATCCTACATACGTGCCCTTGATCCAAATACTTTGAATCACTTCATACAGATTTAATTAACATCTGCTCACAATACCCTTGTGAAGAGTGTTTTTACAGCTACTGTAGTGACAAAGAAAATGGGGCACCAAGTTGTTACCTGTCTTACTGGAGGTGACAAAGAAAGACTATGGAAGAACTGAGAACAGAATATGGATTTCCAGACTCCCATGTTTCTCTTTATACCTTAAAATAGAATACTTACAGAAGAAAGATGGTTTTATAGATATGTTGCTCATAACGCACAATTAAAACACAATGGGTTACACATTTTGTTTTAAAATTAACCAACGTAGACAAACCTGTCCTATTTCCCAATAAAAGAAGAGTGTATGTAGTGGCATACCTGGCAAAGGTTTATGAAGGTTAATGTTTTCCATCATAAACAAAAACTCTCTGAACTTACGGGCTATAAATATGCATTTCCAATTTCAGAAGAAACAGCTACTTCTCCAGGTACCTAAACATCTTTGTACTACACACTCATCCTTAGATAGCTCTTCTGAATTTTCTTTCCCAATTCTTCTATTTAATTTACATCCTTGCCAAAAGGATTATATTCATCAACCTGCATGTTTCTCGTAAGTAAAGGTTTAGAAACCAACTATCTGTTTGGTCTGCAGTTGTTCTTAGTTGGCAATACCTCCTCTACCAGCCCATTTTGCAGTATTTTTGTAAGAGAGCTCTCTATTTTTACACAGCCTACATTTCTGGAATTCCTGCAAGCTGTGGGAACAAATGCAGAAGCTGGAACCTATAGGAGCCTAATAACTAAGCTTATTTTTTTAAATAACTTGTCTTTGTTGTTGACTCAATGTCATGAAATTTCACTGTTTCCCACCAGCTCCAGCACATCTGTGTTCAATAGGTGAGCATGCTGCTACAATTGACACTCTTACAGCCAAATAAAGACAGACTTTTAATAGCTGTATTTTCAGTAACCTGAAAAAACCAAAAGCCTCTATTTCATCTCAGCCAGGAAAGCTTTGCCAGACTTCTACCTACCAGGTCCCTCAAGCAAACTCTACCTCTGTGCTTTTCTAAGTGGAACAGAAACCTTCATGCTGCCAGTCAGAAGTACACCTGAATACAGATCAGCTTATCATGAAGAACACCCCACAGCTGATCAGCCCTCACTCAGACACTAACCTGTAGGGTCACGAGGCTCTGGGGGAAGCTTTGTTTCGGGGCTCTGATTTCACACTGCACCCCTACAGTAGAAGGGAAAATGTGTGGGCACTAGCAATAAATGCCTTCAGTCTTCAGCTGTGCAAGCCCAGCCCAGCACATTTGTCCTTGGGAGGCAAATCCAAGAACAGTAGAGCTCTTTACAAATCTCCTTCTCACCTTGAGCTTCCGAGAAGATGTGAGTACAAGTGAGTTCTTTGCCCAAGCTGCTGAGGTTCCCAGCACCTATCTTCCAACAGCAAAAAGTAACCTAGAGGTATGTGTCCGACTTTCTGGCCAAGAGCAATGATATGCAAACAGACATTTTTGCTTCAGGGTTAGTGAAAGGGGCTAGGATTAGATATTCCCTAGCTAGCACTTTAGAATTCCCCCTCCACCTCCTGGATGAGTTATTTAACACTGCTGAGCTCTTACTCTTCCAGTAGTCATCTTAGGTAAATCCAGCAATACATGTTTCCTCATAAAGGTGTTGTACAGAAATGATGATCAGTGACCTTCACATCTCAAGTGCTATATTGGATGCCTCTCTTTTTTGTTATCAAACCACCACTCAAACCATCTCTTGCATTCTTTGCTGAAAATATGGAAATATTCTTCCAATTTGGCGTGGGAGGGATGGGGAAAGGATGGACTCCGATATGCCATCATCTTCTGCAATGGATGACTCAACTCTGCATGATTCATAATATTTAATGTACAGTGAAAAGATAGTAATCTAATGCTGCATAAACAATGGCTTTGTGGTAATTCTTAAAAGCAGCAATCATATGTAAAGGAAAAGATAGTTAGGATTTTAACATGTAGACAGAGTAGCTTCTACCTAAAGCAAAAAGCACTGTGCAATTATTTCTTCTATCAGCCTTGAATAGTAAATGAAGGATGGAGGCTTCTTTAAAGGACTGGACGTTTCTCAGAAAATCTAGCAGAGCCAGGGAAGGAAAAATAGAAGCCAGGAAGATGAGGGAGCTAGAAGGGTGTGGACCACCTTGTTGAAGAAAGCAGGAAGTGAAGATAACAGCACAGTAAATCAGAGCAGCCTGAGGCCCCAGTGAGATGGTCACTGCAGAAAATGGCTGCAAGTGAGGTTTTAAGATATGCCCCCAGGTAGCAGAGGAGAAGCCACTTCCACAGCAAAGTCAGTTGCTTTAGCCTCAGCTACTGGCGGAAATGGTGTGAGCTAATCTGAAACAGATGGGGAGAAGTCACAGCACCTCTTGCAAATAAGAAATGGCTGAGCAGTGGTAGCACCAAATACCAGCTCAGTCACTTCTGCAGTGAGTATTTGTACGCAGCTTCAGCCTGCGAGGATGTACAATCCTTCCACTTGCCTGAAGGAAAGTCATTCTGCATAACACAAACACAAATTTTGCAGCTCTATGGCCATCTTCCATAAAGAATCTTAAGGCTCTTTTTCCAGATTGTAAAACCAAAACAAGACATACAGGCCTGTTTTGAAAAACATCATGATCCTATTGGAGATTCTCAGGACAGGGGGGAATGGATTTAAGTGTAGGAAAGAGGAGGTAAACAGAAAAGAAGAATCTCACTCAGGACAACAGAAAGAGGAGAGCGGGGGTCATAAATGCACTAAGGAACATCAGATTTTTGGGGGAGAGATATGAGGATATGAGGGATAAGGAAGAGGAAGAACATATAAAGAATAAAAGGACACTGAAGCCTAATGTGTGATTAAGGATAGTCTTCCAAAAGCTTCAAGACAGTGAAGGAAAAAAAAAAAAGTCACTGAAGAAGAGAGAAAGGGCATGGAGCACAGGAGGACAGGAGGTACCAACAGTGCACTCATTTAAAAATAGGAAAAAATTAAGATGAAGAGTGATGGATGGTGAGTAAGTGAATATTTAGCTGGTCTAACTTCAGGCATCAAGGGAAGTAAGTATGGGAATGAGGGGAGGCACCTCACTGTCTCTGTTGAGTTCAGAGCACCACAACTCAAGGTTTAATTCACTCTAGCATGAGAAAATCCAAGTCATAGTCTTCTGCTACCAGGGCCTGAGCTAGCATCTCTGCACAGTTCAGTGCTGCAGAGTCTAACTTCAAATTATGAGACCCTGACCCAGCACAACACTGCACATATATGAAAGCTGAAGATAAGATCCTCTGATGCAAAACAAGAAATCACTGGTGTTTCACCCAAGCCCACAGAAGACGCTCTTACCTGCATGAGCATGTAATAGATGCCAGCCACTCCATGGGCTGCTCCAACATACTGCTTCCTGTGCCACTGGTACAACAGGGGACAACGGTCTGTTTTCCGCTCCTCCTTTGAAAAGTTTTTCCCCGATTCAATAATAGCATCTATTACCTAAGAAAGAGAGCACACTCCTGTCTGTCTTGCTTGCTTTAATTCAGAGGGTTTTGCTTTGTCATGACTAAAACCACAGTAAAGTATAAGCCACAATAAACAGTGATAGGGCAACAATATTCAATTCATTCAGACTTGAGTGTTGAGGTAGAAATGGAATTTTTCCTAAATGATGGAATCACTTATATTTCTAAGAGTAGAAATTTTATATATAATTATTTCTAATCACCTTTTTCCAGGCCTGCCTTCTCTGGTTCTGTTATCTACAGAACAGTCATGCATCTTCCCCACACTGAATTCTCCTCCTTTTCACTTAAACACTTACACACTTCTTTCTCAAGGTTTTTCCTAACAATTTCTCATCCTCAAATGCTCCAAAACTAGCTACATATTAGATCCATTTCCATGGCCGGCCATGGACCCACCCGCACTGGCCTGTCGCAGTCCCAACTGGGCAGCAGGAAAAGGGGAAAGAGACTGGAGGGAGGCATGAGATGGTGTTCCCAGTTCTAGGTCCCTCTCCTCTCCAGCATCCCTCTCTTAATCCCTTGAATTATGTGAAGGAGTGATTCCGGTTCAATCTCACTAATGCTGTGGCACTGGAAAGAGAAAAGTATCTTACCTCTTTGATAACAGACTGTGGGACAGTGTCTGGACCGATTTCAGTATTCAGGTACAGCAAGGCATATAGGTAACCTGCTCTGCCATAAAGCAGCTCATCTGGAAGTTCAGCATCTGTGCTTATGACTGTCCTTTGGAGCTGCAACAACCTGCATCAGACAAGAAAGGTGGGGAGAGAGAGCATCTTCTCTAGAAACCATACTGGACTATGTATTGTTCTGCTTCCAGTTTGGTTGATGGCTTGTACGAGTGTTGAAGCCGCACAACCTCCCTCCAGCCCTCCCCAATTCAGCTGGCTGCCAAGTTTACACACAGGAGCTCTGCATGCCCACCACTCCTGACAGACCAGCAACTTGGAGCCAGAGCCAGGTGAGTATCAGTGCAACTATCAGGTTTTTGTGCAGACAGAAACAGATGTATGGGGGGGTTGGAGGAGACTGGAGAGCTACTCCAACAAATAGGGAAACCTCCTGGAGCCTCTGGGAATTTCACCTAAGCAAGGACCCTTAATTGTAGATGTGCAAGAGGGAAAAAACAAAACCAAACAAAAATACCCCAATACAACCATTCAGCACTCCCCCTTCCTAGGCAACACATCTCAAATGTTTAGCGGCTCAATTTTGAAAAGGGCACTGATATTATGCACAAGTGTTTTGCTTGCCTTTAGCAACAGGAAAAAAAACAAACCTTGGGCTGGCCATCATAACTCTCAGTTGCTCCAAAGAGACTCCTTGCTATTACTTCTCCAGTCTGCACTAGAACTGAGGTAGAGCAGAGATCTGTTTTCCTGCCACTTCCTCCCTGTCTCTTTCTAGCTTTTGTGATTAAATTGGCAATTAGATGAAACCATGGAGATGATCACATTTTAAATCTGGATTAAGACCAAATTCAATTCCCAGATTCCTCCAGCCACTACTACTCAGCAGAAGTGTTAGCATTTAAAATCATGCTGGAGCAAAAACACCAACCCCAATGGCCGATTTAGGCTGTCACTGCTTAATACCAGGGAAAAGCCGCTCACAAAAAAAAAGTTTCATGTTATCATTCCTTTCTTGGAACTACTCTTTGGACTTAGAATGAAATTATTTTCTTCTAAACTGTCCACTGTTAAGTTTTATTATTCAAATCATACAAATGGACAGCTACAAGGTAAAAAGTTAAAAGTGCAATCATAGATTACATTTTGACATCTACAATGAACCACTCAGCTGGTGTCATGAATATATTTGTAAACAAAAAAGGAAGCAAAGAAGCAAATAATCAAACCTCCTTTTCAGTCCTCCTTCTAGAAATGACTTTTCAAGGAGAGGTGAGACTAAAAGATTTACTGCTAATCTCATTTTGCTATACTCATGCTTCATGCCTTACAGAAACACTGTTTTCCTAGTTGCATCCAAAATGCCATGTCCAAGTTTACTGCCAGTTATAAAAGCAAAAAAATCCCAAACCTACCATCCATTAAAAAACACAAATAGTCATTCAGGAACAGCAGCAGAGATTACTTACACTAGGGTTCTAGATTATAAAGAGATCAATTATATTTCCAAATATAAACCAGAATGGAGATGAGGACACACAGCTAGTCTGTAAATTCTAGCAGCATAAGGTATGCTGCTGGACTACTAGCAGGTGCATTGCTGGTGCTGAATGCAAACCCCACAGGGCTCCAGTGCTTCCAGTCTTCACCAGGACAGCACTCGGTTCCACACCAGCAAAGGTATAGCCAGTTCTCCAAGGAAGCTCTACACCTAAATGGGATTTCTCAAGACATTTGCTACATTTAGATTACTTTGAAAAGGGGTAGGAATTTTTTTCAGGCTACCCTTCATATGCTCTGACCTAATTAAAGCTCTCACCTTTGACAATTCAACAAATACCTCCTCTTTGTTTTATTAAATCGTTGTTACATATCAGTCCAATATACCACGTCTTTGTATGGATGCTTCCAGATCCCTGCAGCGTATGTATTTTGTAATGAATCTACAATTAAGCCCACGCTTTACAGGAAGCATCACATACTGCATAAGTACTACCTATTGCCAATGACAAGCGTGCAGCTTTTGTTAAATGTCACTTGAATGTGACAAAATCAAAACGTGCATGCACTACAGATATGCCCAGGACATCCTGTCCTTACAGCGACAAAGGACTCAAGATAACTTGAATCAAGTGTAAGCCAGCTTTAATAAAGATAAAGCCTATTTTGTATTCTTCGACTGAAAATATATCAGGGAGAAAGAGTCTCTGTTTTTTAATCCCATCCTCCAAAACTCCACTTGCTAATGTTACTGAACCAATGCTCTCTACAAACGAAGGGCATGGCTTTTTCCACCAACAACCACTTACTTGGCAACACATTCTTTAGATTCACTGTCATTTTTCAGCTTGTGATAAACCACTGCACCCACTGCCAGTGGCCCAGCATCACCACAGAGGAAAGTAACTCTTCTGCCATTCAGATTGCGAAGGATTCTTTTCACATAATCAAGAGATCGCTGCAAATGGCTCTGGTTTTTCGTGACACGGTACAGTTGCAGATATAAGAGGGCAATGCCTGGAATGATCACATGAAAAAAGAGACAGTTTCATTTACTTTCCCTTCCGAGTATATCATATTCCCCTCTTTAGTGCCTCTGAACCAGTAACTCAAACGCAAACACGTATTTGGTCAATTAAAACATGTCAGTCAAGGGTCCTAGGTCATGCAATAGGAAGGCATCAGGCTATCTTGATTACATTTCAATTTGGATTGTGACAAAAATTAAAAACAAACAAACAAAAAAAACCACCCCAAAAGACAGACTGAAGCCCAGTTACAGAGAATGAAGAAAATTGACAACACAGGCACCAACACTTGGTGAAGAAATCACTGCAGTCAAAAACTTAGGCCAACAAGCATGTGTTCAATCAAGTACATTGATTGTACAATACTCATCTATTATATGCAAGAAATTATTTATTTTCCATTTCATTTTTAAAAGCCTCTTTTGATGATTTTTTTAATTCAACTTGCCAGGTTCTTTATAACTCTTAAATGTATTTCACAATGAGATTATGAGCTTTTACAAGTTAAGCTGGTTTGTAAAAGCCAGAAAGCAAATGAGTCCTCAGAGAATGATGGAAGGTAACATCAAGTTTCACTCCATTGAACTCATTACATAGTTTTCCATTAAAACAAAATCAAACCTCAAAAATTGCAACCATGTAGACTGAAGACAGTGGATGTTTACTGGCCAACTGCAAGTGTACACGTGCAGAAGTAAATTATCTCCTGACCATGCTGCATCTCAAACGCCTGTTTCAGAGCATGGAGAGCAGTTGTTTTCAGCATTGCTTTTACCTTCTGATGTGCACACTTGTAAAATGCTGCAAGGAAGTTTGGGGAGAAACTATTTGCCCTACGTATTTTAAAAGCCAGATCGCTTAAATATTTTTATTCAGAGTCAATTCCACAGGAGCCTCAAAAGAAGTTTACAACTTGGAATAGATGTAGTTGGTGATCCTTCTACAGGGTGGAAAACCCCCATTCTCATTAGACTGTATTACTTTTTCATCTATCTTCTTGTTTCAGCTAATGATGGCTGTGTTACTTTTAGCTTATGACTCATTTTCAGCATGCTCTGGTTTATCAGCTGTAACTTCAGTTGTCAGTTACAGTGTCAGAACACAGCTCCCCAGGAGCCATTTTGTAATGTCAGCGCGAAAAAGCCCACCACTTGAGATCTTCGGCACTTACTTAGCAGCCACTCACTTTCAGACCCTGAAACACATCTAGTGTTTAAGTCTGAGTTGTCTAAAACTTCCCCACCCATCCACCCACAGCACCATCTGTACTGAAACATCAAGAAGAAAGCAAAGAAATTTTACCCTTTCATTGCCAGAATTAAGCCTGAGCAAGGGCAAACCCTGGACAGTTTCTCAAGCTGCTTCCTCTCACGACAACGAAGACAAAAGAATAGATCTCCTTCTGGCACATTTCAAATATCCTGTGCTAAAAGCATGTCTGAAGCATGAGCTAGACAGAGCAGGAATAGAGTACGCCATCGTAATAGCAAAGTGGCACTTAAGAGGCTGAGACAGAAAAGCATTTTAGCAGCTTGAAGAGCAGTGGCCGCACCAGGCTTGACAACTGCAGGCTCTGCCTAAAGGATCAGAAGAGCTCATTCACATTTGGACAGCATCAGTGATGCAATGCTAAATGAACAACAGTGCCTAGCAATGACCAGCGCTTGCACACGCCTGTTTATCTTCACATACTTCACCTTCATCTTCATGGGGTTCATCTTGCAACCCCACCTCCATACACCCCCTTCCTCACATGTTCATGTTACCATTTTTGTACAGACAGAGTAAGCAGAGCCAAACTATCCACATTCCAGATTTTAGGGCTCAAGCACAGAACAGCTCCCCCTTGGCCAAATGATGAGAAGATGCTGTTACCCTCGCAAAACTGCTATCAGTCAAGTTGAACAGGAAAAGGTGAAAATAACCAATTTTAAGAAATTATTAAAGAAATTAGAGGTAAGCCAAAAGAAGGAATAGCCTTAGAAACTCCACTCCTTTTCCAAGACAAAGATCTCCATATACAAAAGCCAATTATCTCTCTCTAAATAGATCCTTTGTCCACCGAAATCAATGCAAGGTCATTCCAGACGGTAATGACCAAGGGTCCAGAGTAAAAAGAAACCAACTAATGCAAATGCCTGTATCACAATATTTCTGCTGCTCCTGTGAGAATATCAGAACCTCCTCCTGTGACTAAAACCAGTCATGCCATTTAACAAACACACTTCAAGCAAATTCTAGCTTTCTCACCAGTCCAGCCAGTATAGGCAGAGCAATCATGCGGATCTGCTGTCTTCAGCCCTTCCTCCATTTGTTGCAGAAGGTCCTTGATTTTTGTCTGGATCCGTTTTGAGAACCGAACACTGACCTGAAAACAGGAGACAGGAGAAAAGGAGCGAGTCAAGAAAGGAAAGAATCCAAGAATGCAAGCTGGCTGCTCCACTTTCTTGTTTGGAAAAAAACAAAAAATAACTAGGGAATAAATACTACATGCAGCAATTAGCAGTGTCAAGGTGGTTCATCTTAAGTGTGTCCCATGTAATGCATTCTCATTACATATTAGAGTAAGTTATTAGTATCTACATTAAACAAAAATTATCTGGGGATGCTTTAAAGACACATGAAGAGCGGCTATGGATACTGTGGCAGTATGTAACTATATGCTGCCTCTTATCTCAGGCTCTGTATTAACTGTACAACAGTATGTAAAACTTCTCTGAGACAAATAAAAGGTGAATAAAAGCAAACAGAAGACAAACATCTGCCGCCACTCCATGGGCCAATTACTCCATTCAGGGTCCTGGTACTAAGACCGCGTTATGGATGAACACAGCACAGTAAACCTACAAGCCCTGTTTCACAGGTGGCTGCTCTCATCACAAGGTCCCTGGACATCCTTTGTGGCACTATGGAGCAGGAAATAGCCAAAGGAAAATAAATGCTCATTATTAGGACAACGAAGCCAAAGTCAACCCATAGTCTTTAATGATGTGCTTAATCACATCATCCATGATGTATTACCATTTTCTTCCTAGATCCAAGACTCTTTTTGACGTCCCAGTTTGTGATCACCACATGGAAGGCAACTTGCTTAGAGCCATAAATTGCCTTTCCCCTCACTTCTTGCTCTCTCCTCCTCCCAAAACAGTATTAGGATTGACATGCTTTATCATGAGAGGAGGCTGTTAAATGCAGCAAACTATTAAAGAACAACTATCTAACAGAATGAGCTAGACACAAATAAGATGAGTAAAAGCAGCTTGGCAGCTTCCGCGCATGCATGAAGTTGAAGAGACAGATCTTTGATTTTATTCATTGCTTGCTTTTACTTTTGACCAAGAAAAGTTTACATAGGTGCTATATATGAAAAATAACACAAGATACTTTACTCTTGCCACCACTTCTCTCTCCTTAAGCATACTGTATGAGATATATGATATGAGTATGATATATTACTGATTACTCCCTTCAGTCTATGCAACATGGAAATAGTCAATTGACTAGAATTCACTGCCCCATTAACTCCCATGGGAAAGAGTATTCAGGAAGACCCTTCACAGGACAAGTCTACACATGAGTGGGAACATCAGAAACAACACTCAAAAATGTTGTGGTTTTGTTCTTGGTTTTTTTTTTCTTTTCTATAAACAGTACCACTTATCAATCAGCTTTTCCTATCAACACATTTATTAAAAGCTATTTTATATAGTTAAATAAAGCCTAAGGTCTAGGTTTACTTCTAGAACAATTTATCTACTATGGAGCTAGAGAGTGAGAAACAAAAAAACCTCTTCCCTTCCTGGGCTACAGGAAAAGCTTTATCATTACCAGATAATTGCATCACTTTGACAAAATAGTGATGTACAGAATCTTTGTGCCACTCAAAAATATTTTCTGAATGTGTTTTTTCTTTCCTTTACAGAAAGCCCCAAGCGTACATCGCTTGTGACCCTATCTCAGTTATCCATGAACATCTGGAAGAGAAACTCTCTAGGAACATGGAAGCCAGCAGAGCTTCCCCACCTCCCAAACCAAGATCACAATGCAATGGTCATCACCATCCAGAAAAATAGCATTATGAAATTTGTCTACCTGTCAGCTTACACTGAGAATAAGCTACTGTTTCCTTAACAGTGCTTGATCTCCTTCCACCACTTGCTTCCCCAATCTGCTCCCAAATAACAGCTGAAACAAATCAGATTGGTGAAGGCTTAGTTTCATGTTAAACACATCTACACTTATGATGTTTTACAACAAAACAAGAAATTAGCTCATGAGGAAGGCAAGTTCTTGTCTGATGGCAACACACCCCAAAAGGGAGGGGTTCAGAAAAATGACAGGTTGTGAATGCCACCATGCAACTGATTAAACACACCACGCTTTGTACTCTTGTTCAGAGTGGAACTTCAAATAAAAATCAATGAATTCAAACATCCATTCAACAGATTCAGGAATCAGAAAGATAATAGGAATTACACAAGTCCTCTGACACACTCAGAAGTCTCCAGGGTCAACAGTACAAATTATTTTATGATGGTGAGGAAAAAGAAATTGTGCCATTATATCTCACGTCCCACACTCTGGGTGGGAGCTAGAGACCCCTTAGCCTTCTCCAGTAACTCTAGAAGTAGCAACCACACACAGTATCTGATGTCTACTCTTTGGCCTTAATATGGCATTAAGCACCTTTTTGTTAGGAAACTGTACCATACACACACAACCCCCCCCCCCCCCTTTTAACTAGCTCAGTGAAGTCTCAACACAGAACAAAACCTTCCCCAAGGGCAGGGCTCCTCTCCTTCAAAAGACAGCTATGCCAAGCATATGGTGAACCAGTGTGAGGACATCCATGTGGATGCATCCAGACATAGTGCTCAGTTTATCTGACAAGAGTGAACTAAGATTTCAGACTCCTGTGTTTACCTACTGCACATCACAAGCAGGTTGGTTATCTTTTTGTTCTGACAATACACCTACTGTTAACAAATCAGGATATTTTTTATCAAACACCAGATCAAATTGCTTAGAGGCAGGAGGGGAGGACTAGGACATCAGGACACCTGGGTTCTGCTTTGAAACCTCAGTCCCATACAAATAATTTAGCTCAGGTTGGCATCTCTCTCTAAAACAGGAATCGTAACTTACCTATCTTGAGTCAGTGCTTGGAAAAGTGCAGATGAAAAGATTTTTTTCTATTATAATTATTAGCTACTCCCAAGCTTATGCCAGTGCGAACAGGTCATGAGTAGCAACAAAGTTCTCCCCAGCTACCTACTCCTCCACCACTCTTTTTTTTTTTCTTGTTTTGGTGGCTCTGAAGCTTTAACAACCACGCACCATCACTATTCATTTGTGTACTGGACTTGCACGGCAAGGTTTTGGTACCGGGGGGGGGGGTACAGGGGTGGCTTCTACAAGAAGCTTCCCCTGTGTCTGATAGAGCCAATGCCAGCCGGCTCCAAGACGGACCCACCGCTGGCCAAGGCCAAGCCAATCAGCGCTTCTGTGATAACATATTTAAGAAGTGAAAAAAACCAGTTAGGTAGAGCTTTTGCAGCCAGAGAGAGGAGTGAGAAGATGTAAGAAACTCTGCAGACACGAAGGTCAGTGCAGAAGGAGGGGCAGGAGGTGCTCCAGGCGCCGGAGCAGAGATCCCCCTGCAGCCCATGGTGAAGACCATGGTGAAGCAGGCTGTCCCCCTGCAGCCCATGGAGGAAGGATGAGCGGGCATAGAAATTCTACCTGCAGCCCATGGGGGACCCCACGCTGGAGCAGGTGGAGACACCTGAAGGAAGCTGTG
Organism: Balearica regulorum gibbericeps; assembly: GCF_011004875.1. Taxonomy (NCBI): domain Eukaryota; kingdom Metazoa; phylum Chordata; class Aves; order Gruiformes; family Gruidae; genus Balearica; species Balearica regulorum. Next base: position 110,395,726 of record NC_046185.1, on the reverse strand, counting down.
ACCCCGTGGGAAGCCCACGCTGGAGCAAGCTCCTGGCAGGACCTGTGGACTCGTGGAGAGAGGAGCCCACGCCAGAGCAGGTTTGCTGGCAGGACTTGTGACCCCATGGGGGACCCTCGCTGCAGCAGTTTGCTCCTGAAGGTCTGCACCCCGTGGGAGAGACCCACGCTGGAGCAGTTCGTGAAGAACTGTAGCTCATGGGAAGGACTCACGCTGGAGAAGTTCATGGAGGACTGTCTCCCGTGAGAGGGACCCCACGCTAGAGCACGGGAACAATGAGAGGAGTCCTCCCCCTGAGGAGGAAGGAGCAGCAGAAACAATGGGTGATCAACTGGCCACAACCCCCATTCCCCGTCCCCCTGTGCCACTGAGGGGGGGCGGAGGTTGAAACCAGGAGTAAAGTTAAGCCTGGGAAGACGGAAGGGGTGGGGGGAGGTGTTTTAAGATTTGGTTTTATTTCTCATTGCTCTACTCTGTTTTGCTTGGTAATAAATTAGATGAATTTTTTCTCTAAGTTGAGTCTATTTTGCCCGTGACGATAATTAGCAAGTGATCTCTCCCTGTCCTTATCTCGACCCACAAGTGTTTTGTTATACCTTTTCTCCCCTGTCTAGTGAATGAGGGGAGCGATAGAGCAGCTTTGGTGGGCACCTGACCCCCAGCCAGTGTCATCCCACCACAATTTGATAAGATTCCTCTGTAAGCTTATAACAGATGCTTACAGGCACTAGAATAAATTAATTACATAAAGAAATGGATGTTGAAAGGTAGCTTTAGAAGATTTATAAATCTCCTTCAAGGAATCTTATGGCAGCATTACAGCTGAGCATAAAGCACACTAATTCATGTTGAGCACAGATTGATTTTCATGAGAAGCGTATTCATTTCATGAGGATGATTCCAGCTGGCATTCAGCCTTTTCTGCAGGTGACTCTTGTAATTCCTGTTAGGAAAAACAAAAAACAGGAAGCCTGACCTCTGATATCCAGTATCACATTTACTCCTGGTTCACAACAGACTGTGTGATAACAGGAGCTGAAGAATAACTTTAACAAGTAGAAATGGCTCTCTCCAGGAATTCAGCTGCTGCATTATTCCTCTGCTATTGCAGGAAGAACAACAACTATCATCCTAAACAATGCTCAAGTTTCAGATCAACAAAACACAAAAAAAAAAAATGCAAGCTCATCCCCCATAATACCCACCAGAACCCTGTACCATATTGATTATGGTAACAAGAAAGGCTTATTATCAGCAAGAAACAAAAGTAGTGCAGAAAAATACAAATATGTTGGTTTTGCAAATTAATTGTTTTGTGATTTGAAACATATTGCTTTTTCACTCCCCATCATATTTGAGAAGTCCTGGCAGTCTGGTGAAGTTCCCGCCGACTGCAAAAGGGGAAACATAACACCCATTTTTAAGAAGGGAAAAAAAGGAAGACCCAGGGAACTACAGGCCGGTCAGTCTCACCTCTGTGCCTGGCAACAGCCAGCACAGCTTCACTAAGGGCAAATCGTGCCTGACAAATTTGGTGGCCTTCTATGATGGGGTTACAGCGTTAGTGGATAAGGGAAGGGCAACTGACATCATCTACCTGGACTTGTGCAAAGCATTTGACACTGTCCGACACGACATCCTTGTCTCTAAATTGGAGAGATGTGGATTCGATGGATGGACCACGCGGTGGATAAGGAATTGGCTGGATGGTCACGCTCAAAGAGTTGTGGTCAATGGCTCAATGTCCAAGTGGAGAATGGTGACGAGTGGTGTTCCTCAGGGGTCGGTACTGGGACCAGCACTGTTCAACATCTTTGTCGGCGACATGGACAGTGGGATCGAGTGCACCCTGAGCAGGTTTGCTGACGACACCAAGCTGTGTGGTGTGGTCAACACGCTAGAGGGAAGGGATGCCATCCAGAGGGACCTTGACAGGCTTGAGAGGTGGGCCCATGCAAACCGCATGAAGTTCAACACGGCCAAATGCAAGGTCCTGCACGTGGGTCGGTGCAATCCTGAGCACAACTACAGACTGGGCGAGAAATGGATTGAGAGCAGCCCCGAGGAGAAGGACTTGGGGGTACTGATTGACGAGAAGCTCACCATGAGACAGCAGTGTGCGCTTGCAGCCCAGAAACCCAACCGTGTCCTGGGCTGCATCAAAAGAGGCGTGACCAGCAGGTCGAGGGAGGTGATCCTGCCCCTCTACTCCGCTCTTGTGAGACCCCACCTGGAGTACTGCATCCAGCTCTAGAGGCCTCAGTACAAGAGAGACATCAAGCTGTTGGAGTGAGTCCAGAGGAGGGCCACAAAGTTGATCAGAGGGCTGGAGCACCTTTCCTATGAGGACAGGCTGAGAGAGTTGGGATCGTTCAGCCTGGAGAAGAGAAGGCTCTGGGGAGATCTAATTGCGGCTTTCCAGTACCTGAAGGGGCCCTACAGGAAAGATGGTGAGGGACTGTTTGTCAGGGAGTGTAGTGACAGGACAAGGGGTAATGGGTTCAAGCTGAAGGAGGGTCAGTTTAGATTAGATGTTAGGAAGAAATTCTTTACTGTGAGAGTGGTGGGGCACTGCAGCGTTGCCCACCAGAGAGGTTGTGGGTGCCCCATCCCTGGAAGTGTTTAAGACCAGGCTGGATGAGGCTTTGGGCAACGTGGTCTAGTGGAGGGTGTCCCTGCCCATGGCAGGGGGGTTGGAACTAGATGATCTTTAAGGTCCCTTCCAACCCAAACCACTCTATGATTCTATGATTCCATTGCAGCAAAACAGCATGCAAAGCTACATGCCAATCCAAAACCTTTTAAAGCCAACAAAAACCTAAGGAATGTAAGCATATATGCAACATCACTCACCTTTGGCACTAATGCCATGGTGTCCATATTGTGCTGTCCTTGTCAGCAATACCTGTTTCCCCTATCTGCCTTCTTTCATTTGTAGGGTTCCTAAAACGAACTTAAATAATCTTCTTTTGTAAACCCAGCTCTAAAACTACACACACATTCTACAAAAAATACACCACAATGCAAACAAAAATCTTCTAAAAGAAACACACATATCACTTGCAGTTGATATTACAATAAAATACCAATTCTTCCCGAACTACCTCTCCATATCCAGCTTTACAACAAACCAGCACCAAGAGCAGATGAGGCAATAAGCAGCTGCTATGTATGTGTTTTATACGATGATTTCTGGTAGGTAAGAGAAGCCTGTAACTTAAAGTTTTAAAATAAAGCATGCACATTTGGACCAGATAGCCCAGTGCTTAGGTAAGTCTGACAACACCACCGTGAGACCTCACGGCACTCCAATTGTGGTTAGCAGTAATACCCTGGTTTGACTGACGTAAGGTGAGTTATCTCATTTGCCTTTATCAATGACATTTAGATATTAACGTGTTTTTCAAAAACACCAGCATTTATTTGCATCTCAACACATCTATGCCAAGTAACTTGTGCAGACTCAGGGCAGGACAGTGGAGACCTGAGCTCAGCTTCCTCAGAAGTTGCCTTTCTTGCTGCCACCACCAGCTCCCAAAACAACCATCTTACTATTAACCCTATTTTACCGTTACACCATTTTATTTTACCCCATCACCCTTTGGGGGACTGATGCTACATGCAAAACTAGACTGAAGAGGGAAGTGGTTGATTATGCAGAAGTAGCAAGGAGATGGCCTATACACAGAGTGCTACCTACTCAACAAGCAAAATACACTTTTATTTCATCTCAGTTTAAATCAGGTTAAGATAGATTTCACAGAGAAGTAACTTTATTATTGGTGATGCGTAGAGCAGGAGACATAACATGGTCCTGGGTTTTCTTTCAGGCAAAGCACATTTCACGGAGAAAAGAATACAGCTCAAATTGGCACTGCAGTGAGGACTCATTCAAAAACCAAACTTGCAGAGAAGACTGCACGAGGGACATGTCAGACACTGGTAAGGGAGAACGGGGTGGGGGACGATTCACAGCTCTGCTGAAATGAGAAATCCTGGCCATACTGAAATCATTGGGAACTTTGCCACCGACTGTAAGGGAGCCAGGTTTCACACCCACGCGCTGGAACATGGGTTTACTGAAGCAGAATGAGGTCTCACGTTCACCTCCACAGAGCTCCTGCAAGAGCAGACCAGAAGGAATGGCAGTAGGATACCACATGCAGAACCTAGCAACGTCAGCTGGGAAATGATCTGCCCTGTTTTTACAGTAAATTAAGTTTTACTTCATTTTTACCTAAATCAAGACTGTTACAGCTCCAAGAGCAGCTTTTTTTCCTTCTCCAAAAATATCAAATACTAAGAAATCTCATCACCCAGCCTCTGAAACAGTTAAACACAACTCTGCTACTACTCAGTTAGGTCCTTCCAGAAACAAATGCCAGTTCCGCAAATCAACATGCTTAATAAATTATTTGAAACACTGCTGTCTGTAGAACACACTGCTCTGTTTTTCAGTGATCTGGCACCTAGTGCCATACATGTGATAGTGGGGGAAAAAGAAAGAAAAAAAAAGAAAAGAAAAAAGGGGGAAGGGAGGGAAAGAGAGAGAGAGAGAAATCAATAGCTGTAAGCAAACTATTAGGCTGCTACAAATACCAACTTAGGAATAGGCTTTAAATGTAGTCATCGCCCTACCTCAGAGGAGATGAGGGCATGAAAAACAGCATTAAAAGGCAATCCATTCAAGTTACAGAAAGGATTGTTTAAAGCATGCAAGAAATAATGAGACTCTGCCTCTAATGCCTTTCTGTGTAAAAGGAGCTATTTGTCTCAATGGTGATTAGGCTGCAAAAAGACAAAGCCTAAAGATTTAGATCATCATGAAGAGTCATCAAAAAGCTTCAGATTATTGATAACAAAAATAAGCATGTTTAACAGGCACCAAGCAACATCATCCTATGTTTTGGGAAATGGAGTCTGATAAAGCAAAAGAACAATACTGAAAATCACTGGTCCTCCAGGTAGCCTAACACCAGCATGCTAGTTCTTGGAAACTAAGAAAACTGAAGTCTGTTGTGAGTAGGATTTAAATTCACTCACTACACAGAGGTCTCTGGCCTAGTTGGGACATTTTCAGGTGGTCCACAAGTTGTAAAAAAAGCTGAAACCTCTACCAGTATTGCCTAAATTATTTTGATGCACGGTCAGCAGCTATATTCCATGTATTGATCTTAATAGCATACCAATGTTGTGCAGTTAGACCCCAAATAGAATTTATTTCCACCAGAAAATGAGTATCTGTATTGCACTCGCCCATGCAACTAGCCAGTAACACCCAAGTCTACAAGATAAAACTAGAAACCGGTGAAGAGTGGACAGACCTGAGACAATTTAATCAGAACTTGGGTTTTGATTTTTAAAAGTATCTTCATTCAGAACTGGTTGACTAAAGCCACATGCAGTTATTGTCCTGAATTACAGGAGAGGCTTTCAATATAAAAGCATCAGAAAAGCACTAAGTGGTATTTGATGCTGATGTGCAGCATAGGAAAGAAGCAGCAGCTTTTCCTCTCAGACTGTGTACACTGACTGCCATGAGTTAGTAATACATGCTGAAGTTCAGTAAAGTGATTCTCAATTTTGACCAAGACTCCCAAAAAGCGAAACAAACTTTCCTTCAACAGAACCATGACTTTGAGTACAGAAAATACTGTCTCTATTAAAATAGAACACATCTGAGATGGGATGCCAGGAAACAGCCAAAAAAGTGGCAATCTCAAGAAACACAGCTACCTCATCCCACAGCTCCAGCCAGAAAGTAAGAAGATAGATTTACTGCCTCTAGAGGTTCAATTTTGCCTCCAGTGCAATGAGTGGTACGATTCCCGTTAGAATAAGTGGTTGTGGAATCAGTTCCAGAACAGAGAGAGCTTGCTGCTCTCAGCGAGACAACTAAAATGCCCAGCGAGACAATCCAATAAATACAAAAAATACCTCAGGGAGGAAAAGGAAGAATGAGGCAATGACAAAGGATTTTTTTTTTTGGCATATTTTAAAAGAGGAGGAAGACTGAAAAGCAACATAAAGGAATGATCAGAACTAACGAGATAGAGAGCACCAGGAAACTAAACACCACTAAATCACCTGAAAGATTAAGTAAATATTCTGTATCCCCATTAAGTGATAATCTTTGCCAATAAGCATCATTAGCTTTAAAACAGGATCCCTGCAAAGCCTAATTAAATACATTGTATACCTTTGTCAGAACACACAACCTTTTAGTAATACTCTTGAAATATTATGACAAGTCAGAAAAAGCTTATCAAGAAAGAATTGGCCTAAAAAAGAAGTTACCCTTTGCATATCCCAGTGACCTATCATAAAGTTTGAATCCAATTTCAGTGCTGTCAAAGAGTACCCCCTTATGATTCCACAACAAATTCAGACGATTTTAGATCAAGGGCTGGGATGTGGTAATGTCTTGACAACAGGGTGCTTTTCTTCCAAAACCACAAAATCCACATCAGGTTGCTTCCACCTTCTCCTGGATGAGCAGGGAAGATCAGCCTACCTTCGGTTCCCAAGTCACTGGCCTGCAGATGGTGCAAAGGTGGCTCCCAAATTACACCTGACTACGCTATGGATGTAGCCACAGAGCTATGGTGGCTCTGAGGATGGTGGGCAATCTGAGGTTGATATCGGTGGGTAATCTGTGGAGCCAGCTCCTTGAACAAGCCATTGCCACCCCTTACCAGCAAGCTCTCCTCACCCTTCCCCTTCCTAGGAAATCCATTACAGCTTCGTAGCTCCCTACCACAAGAAGGTTTTGATAAAACCGTTTCTGAGCCAAAACTGGCTGCCCCACTTTATACGAGCCTGTGCAGACCTCCCCATTCTCGGTGCCCCACCCACAGCTAATGGACAACACAATGCCAATAAGTCTTGACATTAATTGCAGCTATAGGTTGCCTCTGTTTCAGTTCAGCAAAGCACAACACTGCTAAGATGAGTTACTCTCTGGTTCCCAACCTGCACAGGCCCATAGCCTGATATCGTCACATTTAAGAATAGATGAGTTTATAATGAAAGTCGCTTACAATGCACAGGAAACTATCAGAAGAACATCTGCTTTTCAAATATTAATGCTTTCCCCAATAAACAATTACAGTAAATTAAAAATTAAATGAAACTTAACAAACTGATTTTCCCATGAACTAGGGAATATGCTTTGTTCAGAGACTATAGCTGTCTATTCATTTCTCTGCCTCCCTAACCATTTACATTTCCATTTTGAAAACTTTTGCATGACTTTAAGATAACATCTCTAGGTACTTTTTCAGGCTACGGTATCACTGTGGGATCCACATCAAAAGGAAAAGGGCTACAGGATATATATTTAGTTGAAAGATTTGTCATTTTTTAAAAACATTTAAAATTATGTTTCTTATTAATCTAGAATTAATGCTGATTAATTATTACCTTCAGCTTTCTCAGACAAGTTACAGAAGCAATGCAAGTCCACAATATTTTCACGGTGAAGAAATCTAGTTAAGAAAAGGTGAATTTCAACTACGTGAGCACAGCCCACCTAGATAACTGCAGTGTTTACTGTGACTATTTTAAGACGACAAATCAGCAGCCTCAAACTTTGTTTTCTCTCCTCCTGCTTCCACATACTGCTCCTGAACTGCACCTTACGCATACAAACACACGCTTCCATATGCAGCACTTTGTCCCAATTGTCTCACATTTCTGGCAATGACTTGAAGATCTTCTTGTCCTTTGATCAGCTGGATGAATTTTAGATGGCAATCATGGCAGCTTATGAAATCAAATGGATGGATTAATAATGCATTGCCTTCCATGACAACGGCAGAGCCCTGCACACCTCTAGCTGTCATTGCGTGAGTCACTCGGTGCTCACCGCTCCACATAGCAGCAGATGGGAGGAAGAAATTACGCAGTGCACTGAGAGCTTCTGAAAGCTGCTCTCATTTTTAGGAAACTTGTGCTATTGTGTGCAGCCATTTACAGAACAGACTCCCTGACCTGTGTAAAGTCCTTTTGTCTTCACTGGGGCTTCAGGCAGGCAAAAATGTTTCTCTGATGTGACTAGAGCCTGCTAAATGAAAAAAAAAAACCAAAACCAAACCAAAAAACCAGCCAAACCACAAACAACAACAAAAGCACTCCTAAATACTTAATCAGAAAACCTCATAAAAGTCAGGATAGTACTAGGACTGACAATATGCAAATGCTGCAAAGAATATAAATACACATAAGTATATTCATAGCTATGTTCTAGCCCAGAAATATGTAGGACAATTCCTCAGATTTTGCAGAAGTAGAAACAAAAGAAAATGTACACTCACATCTGCCTTCTCCTATAAAATGCACAGAGTTGAAAAAATTCAAAGACCACTGAAAGTTGCTGTAGTTACATCACTTTAATGCAGTACAGAAGATGATTCTTTTCCAGAGGAGCTTCATATTTTTGAATGCAACAAAGCCCAGACACCACCTTTTATGAAATACACAGCTACACAGGTGCTCAAAGATATTTTCTGAACAAACCTGCACAAAAAGCTGCCAACTCCCACACAGTTACAAGGAATGTCATCCGCCATTGATGCTGGGAAAAAAACATTTGCACCCACTGTAAAATAGCATACTCATCTACAGCAGAGCAGAACAGACATTCCTAATGTGGATCTAGGGCTACAAATTCACTAATTCATTTCAGCTCTACCACAGAAGGTGGTCTCTGAATTTGGATTCATTCAAGAATTAAATCTGAAGTAAATTACACTTGAATCATTCTGCAATACAGCTAGTATTCTCTAAAAAAAATTTTTAAGGAAGTTCACCTTCTCTGACATCAGTTCTCACTTTGGAAAGCTGTAGTCAACCCAGATCAGCAGTAAATGAAGGCTTATCTTCTCTTTTAAAAAATGGACATGAAGTGTGGGATCTAAAGCAGGTACATAAGAAGGATGACTGATCTACAGAAGGACTTAGAAGAAAGTTCTTGGAATGTTTTTTACCCATTTAACAATATACCTGTTCTGCCACCTCCTCTCTGCCTTCATACTCAACTCATCATACTTGGATGTTTTTTATATACTGAGCCAGATACAAAAGAACAAAGACATCACAGTTCTCTTTCACACACACACACAGAAAAAATTAGTTTTACCAGCACACCGTATACTACCATGGATTTTTGTAAAAACAAAGCAGATTCCACTTCCAAACCTACCCTTGCTTTTTAACATTTTTCAAATGCCAAGTCTTGCTTTTGACAGCTGCAATTAGCTGCAGCAGTAAGACACCAATCCCCCAAAGTATTCTCTCTGTGCACTCTGCTTAGCCACACACAACTTCATAAACCTCAGCTGCAACAACTAGTTAAACCTTTCATTGCCTCGGACTGATAGTGAGCTGATGCTGTCCTGCTCATTCTCACGATGCTCAGGAAAAAATGCTGTTCTCACTGCTGGGCATCACCAACCCTATCAGTAAGTCAAGGTAATTCCTCATTGCCACAAGCAGGAAAATACAGAGCTGAGATTAAAGGCTCTCTCCTTTATTCACCCCAACGTACAGTCGAATGAGTTAGGAAAGTTAGCTTCTCACTCAGCGCATTTGTGTTTCTAGCAATGTCACCATGCAGTGTTTTTCATCCAAAAGATGACAAAGCAGCACAGTATTAAAAAATAAGGCTGCTCAGGGGCTAAATTGACAGAAGGTCCATATTCTGGTACTCCTTCTGCAGCTTAAGCCAGCCTGCATGGTAACGGGCCAAAGCAGCTTCCATGCTTAAAGCCTAAAATGCACATAGCTCCCCAACCAGCAGCGTGTGGTGTCAAGGAGGTAAGTGGAGCAGGAAGACTGTGAACCTCACCGTAACCAGCGCCACCAGGCAGACCTTCTGCTGGCCCAAACTGACTGCCAGGTGCCTGTCATGGTGCACCCAAACCTATAAACATGTGTATGCCAGTAAACACATGCCTTGGAGAATGGTACAGCATCACCTGAAGCCTGAGCGTTGCTGCTACCTGAAGAGAGACTCGTGTTTTCTCGATGCCTGCTGACCTTTTTCCTTCCCTGCGCACTTTCTCTGGTGAAACTCGGGCAATTTCTAAACGGTGTGACAGAACTGGTAACTGCAGCACGGGCAGCGCTACCTCCAGGCCCTGCACCGTGTTCACTCATATTCAAGAGTAAAATAAACAGCTTCGGGCAGTCGCCTCCGCCGACTCCAAGCCGTGCGGCCGGGCCGAGCCAGCGCAGAGCTCCCTCCCGCACCGTCCCTCAGCGCACCCCGCCCGCCTCTCCCCTCAGGAGCCCTCGAGGCCGCTGCCTCTGCCACGCCGCACGGCGCTCCGCTCCGCAGCGGCGCGGACAGGCCGCGGGCCGCCCCACCGCGCCGCCGGAGGCCGCGGCGGACCCAGGGCCCCGCCGCAGGACGCCCCGGAGCAGCGCTCACGGCCGCCCGCGCCGCTGTGGGGAGGAAGCGCCCCGCGGGTGAGGCAGGGCCCGGGGAACTGAGACTCACCTTCCCATCGGCGCCGAAGGGGAGGGACTCCTCCTCCTCCGGCGGGAGCAGCGCCTTGTCCCGATGGGCGTCCGCCGCGCTGGGGGCGGCCGCGGCTCCGGCTCCGTGGGGCTGGTAGTCGGGGTAGGGGTTGGGGAAAGCCCGCTCCTCCATCTCCGCCTCGCCGCCCAGCTGCAGCTTCAGCCTCTTGGACATGCTCTCTCCCATCTCAGCCGGCCCCCGTCCCGCCTCCCCGCACGGCAAGCCGGCGGGGACACACTCCGCCCCGCAGAGCGGCGGATTTGCAGCAACGCGAGCGCCGCGGCCGGCAGCTGCCCCCGGCTACAGCCGCCGTCTGGCGGGCGCGGAGGCGGGGGGCCCGCGGTGGCCCCGCGGCGCTGGGGCAAGGGAGGGTGGCGACGCGCGGGCCGCCGACCCCGGGCTGAGGGGGCTACGGTGGCAGTGCCCGCGGCCGCCGGCTCATCTAGGCCGCCTCAGGGGCGGAGGCGCCACCGGCCCCGAGCCGCTGAAGCTCCACTTGGGAAGGCGAAAGGGGAGCTACGACGCCGCGGCTCTGCCAGGCGTCCCCGTCAGCCGGGGGGGGGGGGGGGGGGGGGCGGCGAGCGCGGCGGCGGCATCACACCCGCAAGGACGGAGCGCGGCCGGGGCCGCGGCCGGCCCCCCCCGCAGGGAGAGGCAGCCCGCCCGCCCGCGCAGGCTGGGTGGCACCGCTGCAAAGCCCGCCCGAGCTCCTCATCGTCCCTCGCCGGGGCGTCACTCCCTCGGGTTGCTGTCGCCGGCCGCACGCCGGCCGGCACAGCGGGGCTCCCGCCGGCTCCTCCCGCCCGTCCCCTCGCGGCGGGGACGAGCCGTCGCCCGGCGCATCTCAGAGGAGCGGCAGTAGCAGCAGGAGGGGGAAGGACAGCCCCAGGAGCAGGCAGTACGCCACCAGCTCCTTCGTCCAGGTCATCCGGAGCCTCCGCCGGGCCGCGCTCATCCGCCGGCAGCCCCCGGGCCCTTCCCACCGACCCTCGACCACCCCCGGCAGGAGGGAGGCCGCGGCCCCAACGCCCGCCCTGAAGGGAGGGAGGCGGCCCTCGGCTGCCGCCCGGCGGGGAGGGGGGAAACAGCGGCCGCCCCTCACATGGCGAGGGGAGGCAGCTCCCCGGTGAGAAGGGGAGGGCGCGGCCTCCTTCTCTCGTTCCGCCCGCGGGTTATAATGTCGGCCTCGCTGCTTGTTGTGGCAGTAGTAGTCGTACGCAGCACTGTGCCCGCGGCGAGCCCCCTCCCAAAAGCCTAAACATGCTACAAAAAGCAAAAACCATCAAAAAAAAACCCCTCACAGCACTGGAGCTGGGGGGGGGGGGGGGGGGGGGGGGCGGCGGCGGCAGCAGCTCGTTCTCCCCACCCTGCGTTCCCCGCTCCACGCGTGGGCCAGGGCGCGGGCGGGTGGGGAAGGTGCCGAGCGATCGGCGGTGGCGGCTGGGCGTGAGGGGGGTCGGGAGGAGCGTTGGGTCGTTCCCGTGTGGATCAAGCGTCTGTGTTTGGGATCCCGTCCTGGGACAGGGCTGAATGCCAGGGCACCACGTCAACATAAATTTCATGTATGCCTCTGTCTAAAGCTAGGAGAAGAGCTCCAGGTGAAGGGGTACAATAATCGAGGATAAATCTTTTCTGTTCACAAATAAATGGTAGATACTGTCAATACTGTTGTAGCCTTCAGGAATTCGTATGGCGTACTGAAACACCCTTGTGTAGAAACACACTGCAAAAAGCCTGCAATCCAGCCAAACGCAGCACACAGTATTGTGTAAAAATACAGACATGGGAGACCTCATTATTCCATTAAATATTTACTCCCAACTATGCTGTCGTTTTTGGCTAGTAATTGTAAGTCAGCCAGACCATAAACTATTAATTTAAGATCTGGACTCTGTGCAGACTTAGTGATCTTTAGTTTTCTGTGCTGACTAATTTTATTGCTATCAAAATACATATTCAGTGTGTAAGACTAAATATAGGTGACGCATCTCCCAGCACTGGCTTCAGTTTATGGTTGGTTGTAGCAATATACACATGAATAAATGGGCCATGTCCATTATTTTGTGGCAGGATATAAATTTTAGGAAGTACTTTCTTCATTTTATGTATTTTTTAGAAATTGACCTGATGACAAAGCAGAAATTCCAAACAAATTCCAAACAGCTTGTCTGACAAGAGGTACCTTGTATGTCCTCTGGAAGTAAAAAAACATCCGCTCAAAAATTACACAATCATCTATAAAATATCCCATTCTGTAATAATTTTTTTAAATCACTTTATGCATGATTTCCTCTTTAATGGGAAGTCTTTTGTGCTGTGCTGTGGAGCCTGAAAGAGTAAACGTAGAACCTTTTTAAAAAATCTCTAGTCTCTGTGTAGGCATTTTACTATGCAAAGAATGTTTTTTCATCTTGAATAGTTTCCTGCCCTCAGCGAACACCAGCTGCATCAGTGCAAGTAACTACATCCCCATAACGAAGATCAGAATCAAGCCTTTAATGCAAATAAATATGTGTGGCTTCTGTTTTCTCACAACTTCTACTCTCCTTGAATCAAAACGGTGGGGATATAAAAGCAAGATCACACGAACTGGTACCTGCTAAAGGCCTGCGGATGAGGAGTGAAGGTGCTCCCTGGCACCTTGCAGGAACAGGTTCTTCTCTTCCCCTGGAGTGGTGGGTTGGGGGGTGGTGGGTTTGCATCTCTTGCACTGTGCATCGTTGCCTGGTTTGGTTATCTGCACACTGCTGTGTTTATCACCCTGTTAAATACCTATTCCGGAGGCACATTTGTTGCAACGTGGTTTGTTTAGTCTCAAGCATACAAGGTCTTCTTTTGTTCTTAGCAGGGGGGATATAGTTCAAAAGACTTTTAGGCTTTCCTTTTGCTCTTTTACCTTGGATACATACAGAGCTCCCACAGCCTGAATGGGAATATAGATGAAGGAGGAGGAAAAAGGTTGGGCCAAGCGAGGCGATAACCTTTAACAGAAGTTTTAAGCAAGAATCAATTCACATCTCTCATCTGTAGCACTATGGAGCAGGAGGCCTTGCCTGCTGAAATCGGGATTTCCTGGGCGCTTTCATCCAGAATACGTTGAAATGCTACTGGAAGCAGTGAGCCCTCATCCTTTCCTCCCACTCCAGCTATGCAGTCCTCTAACCTGCCTTCCGCAGCACTGGCAGATGTGCAGCCCTGCAGCAAGCTGACCTAGCTGAAAGCTGTCCTTTTCCTTTCTGTGATGTAGGTGAAATTGCAATGGATGTTTCACCAAGGCCTGATTCCTACTTAGATATCAGTTTCTTCATGTAAATCATGAACAAATTTGCTTAACAGATCGTTGGGCTACTCATTCGTTACACAGGAGGAATTCATAAACCCCTCTCTTTTACTTCTTCTGGCCTTTTTTTCCCTCCAGTCCTCTTTACATCCTGCAATGTGTGATTGTGCTCCCGATGGGACTAGTGCTAGTTTTTTTAAAGAGTAAAATAGAGAATCATTACTTTTGGGGCCAGGACTAAATAATTGGAATCCATGCATAAACCATTAACGATGCTGTGCTTTCTCATGTATTTTGCCATTTGATTCCCAGTATGTGTAGTAAATTATCCTAACTAACAAGGAGGGAAGGAGCATTGTATATCGCAGACCCAACCCTGCCAGGACTAGCACGCAGCTGCCCTTCAAGCTATACTCCAGACGAGAGCTACATCATATTGCAACGTGACGCAGCTTGCAGAACAAGTGTGAGCAACCATCAGGTATCTCCAAATCTTTAGCTGTAACATGTTTAATGGTTCCTTCGGCAGCTGTCTTCATTCTTATTACAGTACAATAGCATTCATTTATTTTCATGCGCAATGGCTCCGGATATGTGCAAGCAACAGCCTTGTCCATGTTCTGTGGAGAAAGGATGATGAGTATGTGACTTCAGTACCTATGGTAAAGTGCTTTGTAAATTCTGGGAAACAAGTGTAGTGGCTGGCATTAATCTCATTTTATTTCTAAATACAGATCTATGAGATTCAGCTGAAATAAACTGAAAGAAGCGAGAGCTTCAGGAATGGACCCTGCTAACGTGATACCTATAGGAGAACAAGGCCGTATGCTGCTTTCTTCAGTATTTGTGGACAAACAAGGTAGGGTGATTTCTCAGTTGGCTTTAATTAGGACAGCGGGTCAGTGGAGATGTGGCAGTTTATACCTGCTGCAAATCAACGATCACACCTTTATTCAACTTGAATGATGTCTTTCATACTGACTTTTGCTTCTCTCTCTCTGCTCCTCTCCTCTTCAGGCTGCACTTTGTCTGTGCTGCATCCTTTGAGCTCTGCAGCAAGCCTTTTTCTCCTCTAGCACTACCAGAGGCCTATAACAACCTATAAGGACTTCCTGATTCCCTCATCACCATTACTATCCCCTCCCCTTAGTGTACTTCCTAATTTCTTTTTTTTCTCTACCACTGTCTAATATTATATTCTGCAACTAAATTCTTTAAAACTGTTTAGGCCTAACAAACTATCGGGAGCTGCTTCTTGTAATAAACATGATATTATGAAATCAAATCAGCAAGATGAAGTTTTGCATTTTAATTGCAAAAGACTTACAAACTTTGGACCCAATTCAGTCCTGTGTTTCAATTCAGCTTCAGGTGGACTATAACCTAATGTAAGAATGAATGTTATTATCATATTGCTTTTCAGTAGCAACAAATTTATCTGGCTGCTGTAAATAACTGATCTCTATTATAGCATAATCTTGCTATGTAAGATCTCGGAGCTTTTTGTGAATCTGATAAGACGCTGTGCATTCTTCAAAAATGTGCTTACAAGTCCACAGGTTTGGGTTCTGTCTTCACTGGTTTTCATTGCTTCAGGACAGAAAGTGATAATGTAGTGGAGTTTTTTAGAGGACTAGACATGCAAAACACAAGCACCTTCGAGCCAAGTAGCTTTATAACTTTTGTAGGATAAGAAAGAACTACAAAAGCAGAAGAAGGGAGAAGAGAAGCAAGGGGAGACAAGGCAATGCGAGGAAGACAAGATGAAGAGGAATCATCAAGGAGTAGTGAAGTGCCGTGCTTCTCCTGCTAAAGGAAATGGAGGAAGATCTCACTGACTTTAAATGAGGCAGCTAGCTTATCTCTACCCTGACACTGAAAGTGCAAATACAGAAGATATTGCTCAAGGTAGTGCAACGTGGATAATGATAGTAGTGAAATGGCAAGAAAGTCTGCAACACAGGCTGTACCATCCACTGCCTGTTGCTGCGGGTAGTCACCAGCCTTCAGAATCAGCAACATGGGGCTGAGAGAGAGGATAAACAAACTTCCCAACCCACCTTTTGGCTGCCAGAGGTCAGGGCTGTTCCTGACACATTTGCCTGACCAGATTTTAAAAAACACCACCAAGAAGAGTTGCCTCTGCAGGCAGCCATTTCTGCTGTTGGTCCCATGAGCAAGTTCTTCCCTGTGTCCAACCTGGAAGTCCTTTGCTGCAGTTTCAGACCATGTGGAGAAAAGTTTACACTACCATTCATACCTCTGCAGCCTTGCTAATAAATCAGAACTAGCACAGGTACAACTACCTCAATACAGTGTGAGTTTGTGAGTCGTGGTGCAAGGAGTGAAATGGGCCTGATGTCTGAACAACAACCTGCTCTTTCCCTCCTGCCCCCCACCTTTGCAGCATGATATTTTGCATCCCTTGGTTGCCATGCATTTGATAGCTATTAGATTATTCAGATAACCATGCTACAACTCCCTTTTGGAGGGAGAGACAGAAAAAGAAGCAGCTCCATTTTTTCCATTAGTAACCAAAATGGTCCATGATAACCAAAAACCGTTTCTGCCAAATGTGCCTGGATGATCTTTTGAATTGTTCTTATGACCTGTCTCCAAGTTCGGATTTGCATCTCTAAAAAAGCCCTGCTTTATCAGAAAGTATGAGGAAAGAAGTCAGAGTTCCCAAAATTGAGGTGACTAGGATCTTGCAAAAGAAATCAACTACTGCTGTAACAATGGTAAAATCCCTTTAGCTACATAAGTAACAAAGAAAAAGATTTTTTCTTTTTCTTTTTCTTTTTTTTTTTAAATAAGGTAAGGAGAAGACTGAAAGGTATTAAGGTGATTAAGGGTAATCTAGGTCTAGCAAAATAGATGTTTTGGATCAGTTTTCAGGAACAGTGGTTACGGAATGTGACAGTGAAACAGAGTAATGGGGACACGTGAAGGAGAACATATACCACATTCTGGGTTTGAGTTGAAATAAAACTTAAATTATTTAATGCCCAGTTTAACTAGGATTATAAAAGTTGGCAAATGAAACTGCAATTCCCTTAATGATGTGTATTTGTGCAGTCATCAAATTAGGCAGTACTGTGTGGTTGGAGAATAGCACGTAATAGGACCTGTTTAACGAATAGAGAAATAATGAAGCCCTCCATTACCAACCATTAGTATGACCTCAGTATGATGCAAAGATTTAGAACAAATGTTGAAGACAAGATTAATAGGGGAGGTGGAGATAAATGGGAAAAAAAATACAATATGGGTTTATAATACATCACTCACACCGGAGAAACTCACTACTATTCTTTGATGAGAAAAACAGTTCTGTAGCTAAAGGACTTACAGTAGCTGTCACTTATTTGTACAGCTGCAGTAGCATAACTGGTTGTCCTGGTTTCAGCTGGGATAGAGTTAATTTTCTTCTTAGTAGCTGGTACAGAGCTGTGTTTTGGATTTAGGATGAGAATAATGTTGGTAACACACTGATGTTTTTAGATGTTGCCAAGCAGTCAAGGACTTTTCAGCTTCTCATACTGCCCTGCCAAGGAGGCGGCGGGGGGTGCCCAAGAAGCTGGGAGGGGACACAGCTGGGACAGCTGACCCAAACTGGCCAAAGGGATATTCCATACCATATGGCATCATGCTCAGCATATAATGGGGGTGTTTGCTGGGAGGTGGGGCAGCTCAGGAACTAGCTGTGCATCAGCTTTGAGTGTTGAGCAATTGTGCTGTGCATCATTTGGTTTGTATATTTTATCATCATCATCATCATCATCATCATCATCATCATCCTTTTCTGTCCTATTAAACTGTCTTTATTGCAACCCACAAGTTTTACCTTTTTTTTCTTTTTAAATCTCTCCCCATCCCACTGGCTGGGGCGGGGGAGCGAACAGCTGCGTGGTTGTTTTAGCTGTCTGCCCAGGTTAAACGACAACACTGGTAATTTCGCATGTAGCCCAAGAGTAGATTAATACAATTATTATACAGTAAGCAAGCATCTAGCAGAAGGGGAGGCAACAATGTGCTGTTGTCAAAGGAGATACATGGGGCCAGAGGAAAGGTAATAGAGTTAATGGTAAGGTAATAGAGGAGTGGATTTCAGACTGATCCTAATGGACATTTGTATTAACAATGTTTGTACAGAAAATAAAAAAAAAACCCAAACAGTTAATTTTGCAGAGAGCAATCAGAATGTTGTAGTAAAAGACTTAAGTGATACAAATGGGCAGCTGTGAATGGGTTGGTAGTTTCAATAGGAATAAGGGTGTATTGACCACAGTACAAGGTCATAACAACTGCCTGCAGTAGAGCTGGTCAGTTGTGCTCAAAAAAAGTCCATTAAAATTGGAGCAGAGGCAGAGAATGGGAATGGTCCCTGTTTTGTGAGGAAAGGCTAGACCACTCTATTTTAGCAGAATGAAGCCTGAAATGGTGCATAGTTGCATAAGTATGAGATATAAATAGAGATCTGTATCTATACTACGGGGGGAGGCAGAATGATTAAGGACTATGCTCACAACTGAACAAAATGGTTATATGTTGCCCATGATAAAATTCAGGCTGAAAAAAAAAAAAAGGTTTACCTGTCAGAGGAGGAGGGTTTTGAAGCAGCCTTTCAATGAGCCTATTTAGAAAGACTTCATGTCCTGGTTTTCGGCTGGGATAGAGTTAATTTTCCCCAGAAGCTGGGAGGGGACACAGCCAGGACAGCTGATTCAAACTAGTCAAAGGGGTATGCCATACCATGACGTCATGTTCAGTATATAAAGGGGGCTGGCCGGGAGGAGGTGTCACTGCTTGGGCTTGGCTGGGCATCGAGCTCTGGGTGGTGAGCAAATTGCATTGTGTATCACCTGCTTTGTGTATTCTTTTATAAGTCTTGGGTTTGTTATTTTCCTTCACTGTCCCAGTAAACTGTCTTTATCCCAACCCATAAATTTTACCTTTTCCAATTCTCCTCCCCATCCTACTGGGGAGGAAGGAGTGAGCAAGTGGCCGCGTGGTGCTAAGCTGGCAGCTGGGGCTAAACTACAACACCTCGATAAACATCTTGGAAAAAAAAGGCTATAATGTGGTTGTTGTGCACCAGTAAACCAAGCAGCCTGTAGTTCTGTGCCTCTGGGAAGTACGGTGGTCTCGGGGGATGTGAAAGAGCTTCTCCTTATTCATGGACAGCTTCTAGTAGCCAGGGATTAAGAGAACATAGGGGGTTTTTTCCCATCATAATGTTCCTGCTGTGGGAGGTATATTGGCAAGTAATATTCACTGAGCTTCTGGGTGAGATTTCCTACAACAGGCTTTTAAAGTCTAATTGTCATTAACAGTTCTGCACATGTGGTGTTTACGTGGGGATGGAGACCAGGCATCTAAACCTGCTTAAAATTCTGCCAGGGGAATGACGAGCCAAATCACTGGGCTGACAGATAAGAGAAAGTTAGAAAAGGATGGATCTAGGCAGCTTTCCATTTTATGGCTTGAAGGGAGATTTCTGTCTGAAGTGAATTCCCCATTCAGACAGTTGCCTGACATGTGTTTTTACTTCTGTAGCACTCTCCTGGTGTTTAACTGTACAAATATTTCTGTCATCCAGCACTGAGCTTCCAGGTCTAACAATAATGAGAAGACAGCTGAAATATGAAAGTGGTGCCCTCTTGGAAGCTGTTTAAAATCTGTCAGTCTGACATAAAAGAGGCTACTAATAGTGCCATATTTAGATTTTTCCTAACCTGAACAGGTAAGGAATTTATGTGGGGTGTGCTCCCCCTTTTTCCTCAGATATTCTAGCTTTGAAGAGCATTTCGGGTCACAGAATAGAGGAATGACTTGGTTGTTAGATAGTTCTTCCATCACTGTTGGACTGGATGCAGTTCACTATAAGGCTGAAGGGTACCAGTATGAATATCCCTCTGCAGTTATAAAGATGCTAAGAAGAAGTCATAGAGTACAGAACTTTGTATGCTTGAATAATGTGAGTGGTGACTGCTAACACCTTAGAAAATGTAAACTGTGCTGGGGTAACTGCATTGACTGGTTTAGGTTTCCTTAAGTAACACAATGGAGTAACATTACTTCTCCATGTGTGTGTTGCAACTTGGTTGCCACATCATGTCAGAATTAAGCAGATGACCTTTGCATTTCTTGAGTAATGTTGACCATTATCAAGTAGTACAGGTATTGTTGTATCCAGGCTCAAGCAGGACATGCTTTGCAGGCTTTTTCATATCTTTTGTTTGACCAGAAACTACAGCAGCTTTCAGACACAGGGGTTTCTTAACACACTGGCCCAATTTCTGTAAAAATGATAGATTCCAGGGACTAAGGGGGAGGAAATGGTTGCAAAGCTATTGATCATAGTTCACTACTTTAAGAAAAGGACAGCATGAGAGAAGCAAAATAGAGATAATGGGCTTCAGTAAAGCAGATGTTGATAAACTCAGGGAATTTGTAAGTAGATTCTCTTGGGAAGATAATTTAAGGATAAAGAAGTGCAGGAGAGATAGCAATTACTGAAAGAAGTTGTATTTAAGACACAACAGCAAATTATTGTGCTATGAAGGAGAAAGGAATCAGTGTAAGAAGGAATATCTGCAGTAGAAGCTCTTTAAAGTCTTGAATATTAAAAAAAAGGATTTATTTACAAATTAGGAACAAGTACATCTGGCTAAAGCTGAGTAGAAAAAGAGTAGACCAAAAGTGTATGGTTGAGCCTAGAAAGATAAAGTACACAATGACTTACTACTATTAAGAGTGATAAAAATTAATGTGAAAAGATTGTATGAACACTACAAGAACAGAAAAAGTAAAGTAAAATTCAGGCCCTTTCCTTAGTAGGATTGCAAATAATAGATCACGATGAGAAAGCCAAGATATTCAATGACATCTTTGCTTCAGGCATGACATAAATTGTGAGCAAATGCCTAATTAGGTTGTTTACAAGAACACAGATACATGAGTCTGAGTAGGAAAAGTGGAAAATATTAGAAATATTTAATGTGTTACATATATTAAAGTTAGAGTGGCCTGGTGGAATTTACCCTGGAATATCTAAGAAACCAAAGCAGTATCTGAACCATTAACACTCATTGGTAACAGAAGAGGAGAAGGTTCTCTAGGAACTAGAAGAAAACCCACAGAACCCATCCTTCACAAGAGGAAAGGGAAGGTTCAGGGAGATAAAAGTCTATCTGTGTTATCCTGAAAGACACACAAGACTAAATTATTAAAGAATCAATGTATAAAATACCTGGAGTATAATAAGCTAATAAAAACAGCCAGAGTAGATTTGTCGAGAATAAATCATGTCAAACTAACCTTTTTTCCTTCTTTGACAGGATAGTTGTTCTCATGGATAAAGGAGAAGCAGTAGATACGTCTTGACTCTGCTAAGGCTTTTGACATTGTCCTGCCTAACATGCTCTTAAGGAAACAAAAAAAACGTGTACCTACCCAGAGTCATGATGCAGTGAGCACAGAGTCACATGGTTTGATGTTAAACTGGGAAGGCATTAAAAGAAGGGCTCTGCAGAAACCATATTTCTACTCAGGATTTTCATTAACAACTCAAATCATGAAACACACAAGTTTTCAAACAACGTGAGGCTAGGAGGGATGACAAGCTCTTTGAGTTACAGGATCAAAATTCAGAACCATGTTGAGAAACAGCACCAAAGGCCCAAAACCAACAAGGGAAAATTCAGTACTCAAATACAAGCACTTATTCTTGGGAAAAGGAGATTAAAAAATAAATTATAAAATAGGGAATAAAGAGATGTGATTGTTCTAATGGAGCCATCTAATGGAGCCATGACAAATGAAATTGTCGTAATATGATACTGTTACAGCACTAAGCAAATCTCATGCTGTGTGGTGCTGACAAAAGGGTTGTAGGTAACATATGCAAGGTAATTATCCTTCCCTGCTTGACCCTCGGGTAGTGACATTGGCACTGAACAATTTTAGGCACCACACTTTCTGAAGTGCTGCCAAACTGAGAGGAGTCCAGAGGAGGGAAATCGAAAAGGTAGGAGGTAAAGGAAACATGGACAGAAAACAAGACCCAGAGACGTGACTTTTGAGAAAAGATTAAAGGAAATGGCTTTGTTTGGTATAGGAAAGAGAAGACTAGAGATGAGATGTAATAATAATCCAGCATTCAAAGGCCTGTTTAAAAAGAAAGGTTGTAATTTGTTCTCAAAGACCCTTACTATGATGAATTCAATGAATTTGTATTGGAGATACTTTAGGGGTTGGTATTAGGAAGTATCTGTGGTGCCTTGCCTAAATATGCTTCACAGAGGAGGACTGTTTATGGAAGGGTTTTAGGATCAAGCTAGACAAATTATTAGACGTGGTCTAGATATAAGAGCCTGATCTTCAGAGAGGAAAAAGGACTATGTGATCTGAGGAGGTCCTTACCGGGCTTGCATTGCCATTATTCTATTAAACTAAGACCTGGAACACAGCAGGGTTGACTGTTATTATCTTTGCAGATAATTTTCAGTTCCAAACTTCCAATATACAAGGCTATTATAGGGCGTATTTTGTTTTATATGGATGTTAGACAACCACAAGTAAGAAAGGAATGTGATTAAATATTTTTTTTAAACTTACTTTAATTTGGGACTAGTTAAGGAATAACGATACGTGGAGAACAAGATGTAATTAAGGAACTGTGGGAGGCCTGTAAAGAATTAAATATGGTGTGTGTAATGAAATCCCAGTAACTTCAGCAGTCTCGCCGAGCTGGTAGCTTGGTTGGCAGAAATCAGGCTAATTGCATGTACCCTGAAAGACCATTCTTAGGGCATATGATATTGTGGAAGAGAAAATGGAGGATAAGGCAGAACACAACCTTAATGTGAAAGAGCAACCATACAAGAAACTGAAAGGCAAGAGGAGGTGAGGGTAGGCTGTGGGAATCCTGAAGACCTCAAGGACCAGAAGCAGTAGCAGAGAAATGTGTTTAAGCCCAAAATGTGCTCTGTGTTTATTAACCAGGGCAGAGACTGTAAAGGCTTCCAAAGTTACCATTTACTCATTTTTTCTCCAGCCATGTGGTCTAGTATGGTGGATGCTGGAGAGCTGTGACCCTAATCCTCTTGGGAAGCTGGGAATGTAAAACCTGACTATTCATACTGTCACTTCAGTCCTGCTCCGTTTATAAGAGCTCTCCCAAATAAAGGGTCTGTATGTAAAGGTTGCACCAGTGCTGGTTTCAACTGGGTCTCTAACACAGCAGCAGCAAAGGACTTTGCTTGATAGCTACCGCAGACCGTGCACTTCCCTGAAAAGTGCTGGGTTTTTGAATGCCAGTTGTGGAGCTCCAGATTTGAGATGTAATACCTATGAACTGGGAAGTGTAGCACTCTCCATAGCTGCTGGATCCACGTACACCATTCAGCGGCTCTGAACGCTGCTGGTAGCCTTGAAAGGGGAGACTTTACTCACTGCCGCCACTGTCAAGGCAAAGCTTTGGCTGGTGTCACCAACCCAGTCCTCTTCCAGCCAACGTGCTTTATGTGCAGCACAGAGGACAAGTGTTTATGCAGACACAATGTCCCTCCTGGCTCCTCATCCCCAAGCTCAGTCTAAACTGATTCCCAGAGACGAACTGATGGAGCAGCAAAAAGGACAGAGCTCTTCTCACCCCACCTGGGGGCACAGCAACCAGGAGCTTTACGGAATGGTGCCAGGGCTCCTTCCCCCATATCCTGCCCCATCGCAACATCCGCGTGTGTTTGAACCCCTCTTCTGTGACAGCATTCGTCCAAGATCAGGAGCTGTGGGATCTCTGCATCACACATGAGTCCTGGGGCTGAGCCTGGGCTCCACTTTTCCTTTCATGTTGGGAAGGCAAGTGGAGACCCTCAACACAAGAAATGGGTCAGGGATGCAAATAGAGCTGCCCCATGGTCTGGGGCAAAAAGGTTTCCCTTTCCCACTCAGTGACCAGCATACTGTCCCCACTGCATCCTGAATCTTGATGTCTGATTGCAAAAGACACATTACAACCAGGGTTCCACTCTTTAGCAGAAACCCTGGCATCTGCTGTGGTATGCTGTTGAGAAAAGGCACAGAGTAGGAGGGAAGGAAGTTGTTCCAAGGAAAGTGTGTTTTCTGAGCAAGCTTCAGAAGCAAAGGGAATTAGGTTTGAATGAGTTCGAGCTTTATTCCACATTAATCTCCTGGCTATCAGTCTGAAGTCATTATCCTCAGAGCACCAGTGACTGCAAATGCCCTTCTTACCCTTCTGAGCAGAGGTACGTGTGCACACACCCGTTGACCTGCACCTCAGAGGAGCAGCAATAGATAGTGGGCAATAAGGGTTGTGTGAGGGAGGTAACTGTCCTCAACAGATGGGATTTGTTAATTCTTTGTTCTGATGCAGACTCCTGCTGTTACTGAGAAAGGAAAAAAAATATTGTAATTTTTCTGCGTCTAACTGAGGCAAGCAGAACAGCTGAAATACCTGATGTATGTCTGCTGTAGTTTGCAGGGACTCAGGAATCCAGTGTGGTGTATGCTTGGGGATGAAACAGAGCTGGACCCCGAGGCACAGCCACCGATAAGCCTTAAATGTGTCCACTTGACTTTTGAAAAGAGGCAGAAGCAGCCATAAGGTCAGCATCTTTGCCTTCTAATGCCTGAGGCTTTGAAATGTTATTCAAGGCAATCATTTATCTTGTACTTGTGAAGAGTTAAATAGCAGGGGTTTTTTGCTTAAGAGGAAATAACGGCAAAACTTTGCTCCTGTCAAGAAAGAAGACTTGGTATTTTAATTAGCTAAAGGACAAAGTTGATTAGCTCTTCTACTAGTGATGTCTCAGAAGATATCATTGACCATTGACAATAAAGTAGGCAAAGGCTTAACATGTATATAGGACATATTATTTCTCTACAAAAGGAAGGATTTATGGACAGTGCTTACTTTAAACTTGGGTTTTCTTCTTACTGTATTATAAACAGACCCCTCCCCATTAATGAGTAAGATTAAAATTTAAGCAAAAGCCTTTTAATCTGTAACTTCAAGCCCCTCAACAGAGAAAAGTTAATATGCAATGATGAAATCTCTGTTTTCTGTATCCAGGATGCTTATTATTGCACTTCCAGATGATGAGGTAGCCTGTGCTACAGCTAGTCAAGCTCACATTTTCTTGAAGATGGGTGGGGATTTAGTCAACACCCAACAGCACATTGTCCAGAGAACATGATCTACTTATCTTCTTTCATATCAGGAGCTATTGAACAGATGTCTGCTCTAAGAATGCACTCTGAAACAGTGTAAGCATCCCTATTTATCTAACAATAAACTGAGCATCTTTTGTAACAGGAGTGCTGCAGAGAAGGGAGGAAGGATTTGTAAAAAGAGGACGTTGATAATTTGCAAATCCTGAAAAACTTAACATGGTATTTAAGAACTGAGCGTGGGTTGGGTTTTTGGTGGGGTTTTTTTGTTTGTTTGGTTTGTTTTGTTTTTTTCGTGGCTGAATCATAATCACAAGTGATTAAAACTTGCATAAAACTTGTAGAATCTTTTTGGCTGGGATTTAATGAAACAATTGTCTCAATGAAAAGGAAAGCAATTTAGAATCTGGTTTGCGCTTTCCTAGCTGTATAGCATTTTGGAGCTCGTGTGACTAAGATTCTAACAACAGTATTTTTATCTTGAAATCAGCACAGAAGATTCTGAATAGATGCCTGTGTAAGACCAGCTGAATAAAAAAGAAACACCTTACATATATAGCTACTTTCCTGATTTCAGTGACAGTAAAAGTATCGTGAGAAAGAATTGGGAAGACTCAGAAGTTATAATGTATTTTGATGTAGTAAGATTTTTTTCATGACATCTTTCTTCTAGGTTTTATCAGTTCATCTCTGACGTTCAGATTTCTATGGCTAAAACGGATCTCTGTGCATCAGTCTTCCTAAGTAGTGCAAACCAAAGAGCATCACACAGCAATTTCTGCAGCTAGTGGAGAACTTAACTTTGAATTATAGCATGTTTTAAAAAGACGTCCTGGCTTGCTTTTCTCTCTGTTACAAATTCTGTTTGATTGCCTCAATCCTTATCTGTAGGTATTTTGGCTTTTTTTAGTGCTTCGGTATACCAACAGAAATGTCTTTCATTGAAATGCATATATATTGTGCCTCTTCTAAATAAAAGATATGTTAACTTTATGATAGTTAAGATGTGCATTTTACACATAGTATCCTGACAGTATTAATTAACTCCACACCTGGTAGTAACCCAGTAGCAACCTCAAGAAAGAGCTAAATGGCCAGACAGACATTCTTGTGATGCTACCATCTCATCCGGGGTCAAAGCTGAATGGCAGTGGTGTACAAGAAAAGCAGCTCATTTTGCTGTCGCCTGGACTCTCATTAGACACACTAATTAAAAAAAAAATAAATTGTGGATGTGTTGTGCCTGTGACACTTTCAGAATTTACAGTATTAAGTAAAATATGGAAAATGGATATTTATTCTCCAAAAGATCTGCATCTAGTGGAAAAGATTGACATTAGTTGTAATCCCTCCCTTATCAAAGATACCACATTGCTTTTAGAGGAACCATTATGTCTTAACAATACGGAACAGCTATCGGTGGTGACTACTCAGAGTTCACTGATTGCTAAAGCTGGTTACAGTCTGTACCATCCCTAGATTTTTTCTTTGTGTTCAGTGGAAATTCATTCCTGTGCTATTTTGAGTCTACTAACAACATTAGTGATGTGATATTTTCTGCCTGCTGGCTCCTGGTTTGTCAGTGTTGGGGTTTTTTTATTCTTGGTATCTGTGTTGAGTTTGCATTGCTTAAATGACCTCTCTTTCATTTTTTTTTTTTCTTTCCCTAAAAAAAGAAATGCTTCCCTCTTTTCCAGTTGATCAAGGCTTAGAAACCCACTGCCTCAGGTATTTTGAGTCTCTTTTGAGTTTAACCTGGTTTGTCAGGATTCTTGCCAAGCGCCTCAGGATGTAAAAGAATCACAGGCACATCATCTGGGAATTGATTTTGAGTTCAAGCCCAGACTGGTTATATAGGGTACTAGGGAATACACATATTCACTACATCTATCTTCAAGTCAGGATGTCGCTTAAGTACAGGAGGAGCAAAACTTAAGATTTATGTTTTAACATAATTGTCAGATATGTTCTGCTTGCCAAATCTTTTAATTCTTTTTTTATACACCCAGTATGCAAGTGGATATTTTCTGATGCCTAATGTTTTCTAGCACGCTGAATGGCAGTGTCATGTTCAAACTAATAAAAGGTGTCTAATCACAGCAGAAATTGTAGTTCAGTCATCTTTTGTTCTGAGCATTTTCTAACATAAAGGTGAATGGATCTGAGTTTGGATGGAAATCTCACCAAAGCTCAACTGTATCACTTGGACATAGTCTATAATAGCATTGGTCAAAAGCCATGCTATTTCACAGGGATCCTTGGGAACACTTTGTCACAGGGAAGGAAAATGCCCTTTTTGGTGACATTACCATTTGAGCATGTGATGTTAATCTTACCAAGATATTATGTGCTAGACAGACACCTTAACATATACCAATGTCCTGGTTTTGGCTGTGATAGAGTTAATTTTCTTCCTAGTAGCTGGCATAGTGCTGTGTATTGGATTTAGTATGAAAATGATGTTGATAATACACTAATGTTTAGTTGTTGCTAAGCAGCATTTACATTTAAGTCAAGGACTTTTCCCCTTCAGATATTTCTGAGCCAAAAGCTGTTGCAGGATGGGAAAAAGGAAAGGGTGGATTGATGCCTCCATTCCCACCCTAGATGTGGGCAGAATGGGTATGTTTTCTTGATCATATATTGATCTTAATACTCACAGAAAGTTGTATCCTGGAAGCTGTGGGGGCTGAAATCTTTCGTGTTCAGGTACAATCAGACATTGCAAGCTTCTGTGGTACTGAGGTCTCCTAGGGCTACTTCCTAGGATAAATGGGCAGGTCTGTCTTTATGATGATTAGATCCAACATTTTGTTGACGTCACTATTTTATTCCAACAATTAAACTGAATCCATCTACCTACTTCACGTACGTCAAACAGTCATCAGAAGACAGCTTTCAGCAAACCCTATTTCAAAGCAGCCATGTACCACTAATTTAGAAATTGATCCTAGTCCCCTGCCAATTCTGTGGGTTTTCCAGATCTCTTTATGAATATTTCTCCTTCTTTCTGTCTCTGGCTTTGAATGTAAACAGATGGAGGGTTTAGGAAAAATAAAAAGGAAATGCTCTGTGGTTTGTAGCTATTGGTAAATACCCGGATAAAGTGCCCTCAATAGATTAAAGAAGTAAGCTCTTGAGAAGCTTATCTAGCCTCATCTCCTACTATTGAACCTTTATTTTTTCAGAATTAGCACTGGTTTGATTTTTTCCTGAAATTGTTTTCTTCCTGAGTGGGCTGTCTTTGTGATGTGTAGCTGTGCACAGTGTGTGCTTCAGTGAGTGCTGCTGATAAACGGGTAGCAGCTCTGAGGACAGCGGGCATTCACACACCACTTCAAGGACTGGAAGAGGAGGGGGCAAAACAGGGAAAGAGAGGCTTAAAAAAAAACCAAAACAGAAATCCCCAAAATGGTAATGGAGATAGTGTGAGATTCTGAAAGCTGATGAGACGGTAGGAAACACACAGTGCTAGCACATATCATAACAAAATGCTTAATCACTGAGAGGAAAGAATGAAGATGGGGCTCTGAACTTTGCTGTATTTTGCTCATTGTCACACAGCGGGAAATCAACATAATCTTTGGTACAGTACTTTGTGAAACAGTAGCTCTGCAATTTTGAAACACTGAATCAAAACTTACGTGGACGCATTCAAGGCCTGAAAGTTTTAAAAAGAGTACATCAGGGAGAGGAACTTTAACTCAGATACCTCAGATACCCAACCGGTATACGTTAGCGCTGCTAACTGCCAGGCCAAGCCTGGAAGTCGGGTGAAACAGCCCTACTGTGGGAAACAGCTGTCACAGGAATAAGTGCTGGTAGCCTAGGAGTCTCAGTAGTCCCGCAGAGCTTTGGAGAAGGACGGGGTGGTGTGGGTTTGCAAGAGGTAAGGCGGTGCCCTTCAGCTGTGGAACATGAACTCGAGCTCTCTTTGAACTTCCTGGTGATGAAAGTTTCCCTGAAAGATGAGGAAACCCTTTATATGATTCAAACAAATCACATGCCTCAAAGAAGTAAAAGATTTGAAGGCCGCCTTGTATGAAGCTGAGAGAAAAGCTTCAGTGAAAACTTTTTCAGAAAGTGAATATAATGAACTTTGAGGTCCCTCTGTACAGGCCTGCATAAAAGCTTTCATCTGTATCAACAGATGTACCCTTCTTCCCGCAGGAAAATTAAAGAGAAAAATCCCACTGATGGTAGCCCATTTGGTGTTTTAGTGTGTGACTTGCAACTATTTCCATACCACGAAACTGAAACTGCTGAAACTGGTAAAAATTGCGACTGGGCTAGTAAATAGCAAATCCTGCTGCTCTCGTTTAATTGTCAGTGATGCCTGCTTATGATAATTTTGTCACTCTGTCATTGTGGTCACCACAGAAGCCCAAAAGCTGAAGACATGCAGGGACTCTTATCATGGCAGAGCCTTTAAAAATTTGCATTTGAAATTAACTAAGTAATACAGTCTTCAGCAAAGCTGTGTGACTCTAAAGGCATCAGACAACAAACTCTATGAGAAAGTTCCAAATCATCTAGAGTTCCGTTCAGAACAGGAAGAAACACCTCAGTATACACACATTACTCAGTATTTGTTTTTAGGTGGGTTCTCAGACCTTACTGTAGCCAATGATGGGAAACTAAACTTTATGGCCACTTTCCTAAAACAGCTTAAGTTTTATAAGGGAGGGTAAGGAAAAGTTTCTGTAAATGAATCAAGATCATGTTTTGAAAGCAGTGGGAGTCAGATGGCAATCCAGCTGCTAGGAGACCATCTAAATGTCTAAGTGTATGTGTACTTTGAAGAATTGGGTCCTAAGTGATCTGTTTTTTTCAAAATCCCATTGTAAGAGAGACCCAGCCACTTAGAAGTCTATTTCTCTGAGCTTTCATAAAGGGATTCACATTATGCCATACACTATTTTTGATGTCCATACATCTAAGAGGAAATCTATACAGAATTTTATCATTTAAAAGTCAGATTTTACTACAGTTTTACAATTTGGATTACAATCATCAGCTAGTGAGTTGAACTCAGCTTTTATAACATACACAAATGATTGATTCTCTTATCAGTGGCATGGCAAGAAACTCTGCTGCGGTGAGGCTTCTTGGGGCACACTCTGGCTTGGGCCTCCAGGTGAGCCACCAAGTTGCCTCCCCAGGATGTAAAAATGCCCAGAAAAAAAACAAGTGAGAGTAGTAACCGCAGCAGGGCTGAAGGACTTACCTGTGCATAAAGGCACCTATGCCAACAAGAGTAATGATCCAAACTGCCACTTTATACTCATTACGGGTTTGCTCATGCAAATGTTGCATGCTTTTATTACACCAGGAACAGCTTCACCGAGCTTCTGTGGGATTGCTTTACAAAATTAATCACATATACAAGTCTTTGCAGACCCACCTAAAGAAATTCACTCCAGCAGAGAGGGCCAATGTGCCATTAGTCATGTTTTAAAGACTAAGGAGGGACATAAATCATGCATAAGTTTTTACATAGGTTGTATACACAGATATACATTTCAATAGCATTGTTAGTGCTATTTGAAGTATTTATAGAAGTGCTTTGCATTCAGTGGTGAGTTAAAAAAAAAAAAGGAATCTGTGCTTCAACTGACATCTTAAAGGGATATTTAGAAACTCTACTACTGTTTCCCCTGAGGCCCTTCCCACGATACCTGCAGTACTGAGACATGGAAGGTTAATTAATGAATGTTTGTAAAGGACTTGGAAGATGAAAAGCTTTCTTTCTTTTTTTTTTTTTCCTTTTTTCTTTTTCTTTTTTTTTTTTTTAATGCTAAACAGGCTGATGATTATGAAGGTGGGATTTCTAACAGCTTCTTTGTTTTGCATGCTGCACTGAGGTGGCTTGCTATGAATCCAGTTTGCTGCCAGGTTTTCAGTGGCGAGTTTACCCGCTCCACTTTGTCAGTGTACCTAGAATCATAGAATTGTTTTGGTTGGAAAAGACCTTTAAGATCATCAAGTCCAACCATTAATGTAACGCAGCCAAGTCCCACCACTAATCCATGTCCCTAAGCACCACATCTACACGTCTTTTAAATACCTCCAGGGATGGTGACTCAACCACTTCCCTGGGCAGCCAGTTCCAGTGCTTGACAACTCTTTCAGTGAAGAAGTTTTTTTAATATCCAATCTAAACCTCCCCTGGTGCAACTTGAGGCCATTTCCTCTCATCCTATTACTTGTTTACATGGGAGAAGAGACCGACACCCCGCTGGCTACAACCTCCTTTCAGGGAGCTGTAGAGAGCAATAAGGTCTCCCCTCGGCCTCCTTTTCTCCAGGCTAAACAACCCCAGTTCCTTGTAAGATTTCTTCTCCAGACCCTTCGCTAGCTTCATTGCCCTTCTCTGGACATGCTCCAGCACCTCAATGTCCTCCTTGTAGTGAGAGGCCCAAAACTGAACGCAGTACTTGAGGTGCGGCCTCACCAGTGCTGAGTACAGGGGGACAATCACTTCCCTGGTCCTGCTGGCCACACTATTGCTGATACAAGCCAGGATGCTGTTGGCCTTCTTGGCCACCTGGGCACACTGCTGGCTCATGTTCAGCCGGCTATCGACCAATACCCCTGAGGTCCTTTTCTGCCGTGCAGCTTTCCAGCCACTCATCCCCAAGCCTGTAGCATTGCATGGGGCTGTTGTGACCCAAGTGCAGGACCTGGCAGACCTGCTGCTGCCTTCTGCTATGCTGCCGCCTCTCCCATGGACCAGCACTGCTGAGGGTGCCTGCTGATGCACGAGGAGGCTGAGCTCAAGCACCATGTTGCACACCACCACCGTGGGCCAAATGGAAGAACCTCCCTGTTTGTAACATTAATGTCCATCAGAGTTTCTCCTTGACTTCAACAAGCAACAGAAACATAACCTTGGAACCCAGGAAATGAAGCTTATTGAACAAGATCTGTGAGGCAAACTCTTCTCATCTACAAAGGCAACCCACACTGATGTTTTGCTTAGCATAATACATCCTACCCTTGCAAGACTGAAAAGATGTGACAGCAGCTTTGCCACTGGCAAGTTTGATAAAACCTTCTTTCCATGAAATCCCATACAAAATGACAATATTTAAAGAGCCAAGTGCTAAACAGTCTGCACTAGCACGTCTTACTCATTTAAACACAAGAGCTCGGCAGCAACAACAAGCTTTGAGTTGAATTCTCAGAGCTTTCTGCTGTTTCAATAAAGAAACTTCCCCTTCTCTTCATTAAACTCATTAGGTCGTTCTTTATCTACCATATACGCTTCCACAGGAACTGAACCATGGAACAAGGCAAACAGCAGTCTCCATCACACAAGTCAGTATATTTTCATATTCAATAAAATTAGCTAATGTTATTCTGCCAGCAATCTTGACATGCCTAATTTATTAAGCTTTCATTAAGGTAGACCACTGTAGTATTGGAAAATTTTATACCCAATAGAAGCAGGTTTATGAAACAGGTTATATTGGTACAAATATGCTTGGGGGCATTTCCCCATTTGAATGTGTTTATAGCTGAGACATGGGGATACCTTGAGAAGATGCAAACAGCAACCATTGGACTTCTTCTTAACCACTACTAGTTACTCAGTTGCTTGTTGCTTTGTTTGCCTGCTTTGCTTCTCCATATGGTGAAATGCATCTTCCCTATAAAAAGCATCCCGAGCACTATGACAGAAATCCATCATTAGAGCAAACCAGCAGTGTTACTGAGAGAGTTCCTATCAAGACAGAACAATGCACAGAGTGAGAATTTTCTAAAGGTACAAGCTCCCTGCAAAATAAAAAACCAATGCATTTCCCCAGCAAAGAGAAGCCTCTTTAGCCCAACCTGTGTTAAAATATTTATCGTAGAGTAATATAATGTTGGAGGGAAGGCATTTATACCACATAAATAATTCTCCTTCTTGTTCATGAAATTATGTTATAAATTATCATTACAAGTTTATCGAGCACTAATTTCTCACCACCTATGGGTAAACAGTCGCTCGCAATATATTTATGTTTTCAATATAAAGAGTGTCCCTATTACATATTTCAAGGCAAAAATCATAGTCAACGTAATAGAGGACAAGCCATAAATTTGTAAACTGATATAAAGCACCGCTGGCTCAGTGGATATAAAAGAGCAGGGCTCCACTTAGACCTCATTGCGTTATACTCACTGGAGAGGTGAAGCAGCTCCAGCAACGGGGAGTAACTCTTCTGCTTGGTGAATGGGTGACCTGCCAAAAGTGTTTCAAGGGTGGCTGGAGCCCGGCTTGCTCTCTAGTGTCCATCACTATTATTATAATTCTGTCTGGATGTCATCAAACCAAAGGTCTATACAACAAAATATCTTCCCTCTCCCAGTGGCTAAAAGTAGGTGCTCAAGGAAAGCATGTGAGAAGGAGGGCATGTTTACCGCTTGGGGCAATTCAGTTTGTCATGAACCTATTTATTCACTTTCTGATAGCCTCTGGGTAATTTTTTTGGTGTTTCTTTGTGTGAGAAACCATAAATTTAAGTTGTGGTCATTAAATTAGTTTGAAATAGATATTAATAGAATAGCAGTCTTTCACCCAATAAAGTTTTTTGAGCCAACATTTTGAATGATAACCTTAATACTCAGTAACCCAGCATTGAGGATGAAATGTCGTCTATGAGCCCATTAAAAACTCTTTGAGGTAATACCTTCTCTACGTAAGCAGCTGATAGGCTTGCAAAATAGGAAATTGCATCCTGCAAGAGGATTTGTTCGTGCTTGTGCCCTGTTCTACCTACTGAGCAAACCTCTTTGCATGGAAAGGTTAGACCAGAAGACCACATATCCAGCATCTCTTTACAGAAGGCACTCTTGGTACAAGGGTCTTATTTTCCATGCAAAATCTAACAGAGATATTCCAAAGGGACGTAACTGAGATGGGTACCTAAGTAACCTTGCTCAGAAACATGCTGTATACAAAAGAATCTGCAGCCCATACGTAGATCAGCTATGAGCTAACGCTTGTGAAATTGCACTGAAGCTTTGTCAAAGGAGCTGTGTAAAAGGCTGCCATCACTGCAGCTAAAGGCTTAAACATGGGCTCAAAAATTGACTTCTATAGGTACTTCCTCCAAGCTGTTTGTTCCTAAAGCCTGTGCTTCTCCTCCCTGCTTCCAGGCGGGACGTGCATCCACTTTTCTTCCTGCGGCACTGCCCAAAAGACCACTTGCTACATTCTCCTCCACTAAAGAAAACAAGTCCAAAAGATCATCCAAAGAGCAAATCCACCTAATGCTGTCCAAAACATTCAAGAGGGCTCAAATCTTTTTACCAAGTGTGGTGGGTTGACCCTGGCTGGAGGCCAGGTGCCCACCAGAGCCGCTCTATCACTCCCCTCCTTCACTAGACAGGGGAGGAAAGGTATAATGAAATGCTTGTGGGTCGAGATAAGGACAGGGAGAGATCACTCACTAATTATAGTCACGGGCAAAACAGACTGAACTTAGAGAGGAAATTCATCTAGTTTATTACCAAGCAAAACAGAGTAGAGCAATGAGAAATAAAACCAAATCTTAAAACACCTCCCCCCACCCCTTCCGTCTTCCCAGGCTTAACTTCACTCCTGGTTTCAACCTACTGCCCCCCCTCAGCGGCACAGGGGGATGAGAAATGGGGGTTGTGGCCAGTTGATCACCCGTTGTTTCTGCTGCTCCTTCCTCCTCAGGGGGAGGACTCCTCTCATCGTTCCCCTGCTCCAGCATGGAGTCCCTCTCACGGGAGACAGTCCTCCATGAACTTCTCCAACGTGGGTCTCTCCCACGGGCTACAGTCCTTCACGAACTGCTCCAGTGTGGGTCTCTCCCACAGGGTGCAGACCTTCAGGAGCAAACTGCTCCAGCGTGGGTCCCCCATGGAGTCACAAGTCCTGCCAGCAAACCTGCTCTGGCGTGGGCTCCTCTCTCCACGGCTCCACAGGTCCTGCCAGGAGCTTGCTCCAGCGCGGGCTTCCCACGGGCCACAGCCTCCTTCAGGTGTCTCCACCTGCTCTGGCGTGGGGTCCTCCATGGGCTGCAGGTGGAATCTCTACACCCCCTCATCCTCCCTCCATGGGCTGCAGGGGGACAGCCTGCTTCACCATGGTCTTCACCACAGGCTGCAGGGGGATCTTTGCTCCGGTGCCTGGAGCACCTCCTGCCCCTCCTTCTGCACTGACCTTGGTGTCTGCAGAGTTTCTTACATCTTCTCACTCCTCTCTCTGGCTGCAAAAGCTCTCCCCAAGTTGTTTTTTTTCCTTCTGAAATATGTTATCACAGAGGTGCTGATTGGCTTGGCCTTGGCCAGCGGTGGGTCCGTCTTGGAGCCGGCTGGCATTGGCTCTGTC
This sequence comes from Balearica regulorum gibbericeps, assembly GCF_011004875.1. Taxonomy (NCBI): domain Eukaryota; kingdom Metazoa; phylum Chordata; class Aves; order Gruiformes; family Gruidae; genus Balearica; species Balearica regulorum. Next base: position 110,360,377 of record NC_046185.1, on the reverse strand, counting down.
AGACACAGGGGTAGCTTCTAGCAGCTTCTCACAGAAGCCACCCCTGTACCCCCCCCGGTACCAAAACCTTGCCACACAAACTCAATACTCAAGACAAAATAACATGTATAAAGGTGTTGAGTTAATAATTCAGGAAACAAAATATTCTGTGTGCATGCACATGCGAGCCTCTAACATGTCTTTTCTCACCTCATCCCTACACCAAGTTTTGTTTCTGTCCTTAAAAAGGATGTTACTTTCCCAGCCTGAGAGCCCTTGTGCAGCCCCACCAATGCCTACTTGCTCCCTTCCTTTAGGCCATCCCACACCAGCCCCTTTATCTCTCTTCCCTACCTGTGTGTAACATGTTTTCCTACCACCCAGGGTCCTTGGGAGGCTAAATTTGTGTCACATGCTGTGAAGCAGCCAGGGGCACCATGGAGATCTCTCCAGGATTATTTTGGGTAATCTGAATGTGCCTCCGCCACCCTCCTGCCACTCAACCAGCTTTCCCCTGCAACCAGCCTGGTGGAAATCGTCTGAGCCGGCCCAGCTACTGGCATTTGAATGGGCTCATCTCTGGCTAAATAATGATTTCAAGATTCCCAGTGAGCTGTGTTCCCTTGGGAGAAGTGACCTACTGGTCTGAACCACCTTCTATTGAAGGGAAGCGTTAGAAAAGCCAATACAATTAGCACCTGACAAGGATGCTTACAAAGATGAATTTGGGTTCAGTGCTACCTCTAATAACTATTGCCTAATTACATTTTGTTTAATTATGTATAGCTCACTGTTTCTCCCAGGAACTGCCTGGTGCCTGCCTGCCTGCCTTTTTGTGTTGGTTTCAAGTGCCCTTTGGAGGTAGCTTCACCATTGAGTAACTAAGAAGGTGTACCTTGCTGCTGCCTGCTCCGCGGTGGGGGAATGCCCCATTGGTATACAAGACTTTCTCAGCAGGCGTATCAGCATGGTTTTGCTTTGATATGAAACTGGGGAGAAAGCAGCCTGACTTTCAGGAGGAAGGCATCTGTGTGTGCTCTTGAAATGTTGTATGTTACTTACGGAGATGTGCCTTGGAGGCCTGCCTGTTGCCCTCTGTGAATACAAAAGAAAACTAAGCTCCCAAAGATCTCAGTTTTTGGCAGACAGGCATTTTGCTACTTCTGCCCACCTACACAACTGATGTCTGATGGAAGTTAGGTTTGTTGGCTTAGCACCCAAAACCCGAGAACAATTCAGAGCCTCACCTGTTTACAAGTCTATTTCAGCATCATTACTTACAGCAAAACATAGAGTGGCCCAATTTTTTTAGGCAGATCTTCACTGGATTCTGAACCAATAAAACAAGTTGTCCTGGTTTCAGCTGGGATAGAGTTAATTTTCTTACTAGTAGCTGGTGTAGTGCTGTGTTCTGGATCTAGGATGAGAATAATGTTGATAACACACTGATAGTTTGGTTGTTGTTAGGTAGTTGTAGTGTCTACACTAAGTCAAGGACTTTTCAGCTTCCCATGCAGCTCGGGAACTAGCTGAACATCAGTTGAGCAGGTGGTGAGAAGTTGTGCAGTGCATCACTTGTTTTGTATGTTCTTTTATCATTATAATTATTATCTTCCTTTTCTGTCTTATTAAACTGTCTTTATCTGAACCCATGAGTTTCACTATTTTTTTCCTGATTCTTCTCCCCATCCCACCAGGGGTGGGGAGAGTGAGTGAGCGGCTGTGTGGTGCTTAATTGCCGGCTGGGGTTAAACCACAACACAAGTACTAGAAATAATCTTGCATTAGTAAGCCCCAGGGACCAATATACTATTTTTTTAAAGTATACAGAGGCATTATTTGCATTAGGCAAGACCATGGCTTTTCTGAAACTGCCATTCACTGAAAAGAGCCTTTTTTATTTCTGCAATGGGATAAATCTGTGCTGGAGCCTCCTCATATGAAACAGAAAGGCTGGATAAAGAATTCTCCCCACCAGCAGTTTAATGATCACAAACAAAAAATGAACCTAAATCTCTTTGTCCTGGCACAGCCTATTTGCATTATTTTAAGACTATTCACAGCATCGTCTGCACAATATTGATTTTCTTACAAGACGCGAAGAAACCCAATAACTGAGCATTAGGGGAATGGAGTGCTTTACAGTAACTGCACAAGAGCTTCTGAGGGCAGGAGGATGTCACACTTGTTACGAGTTTGTCACTTGTACACTTGTCACCAAGGGGTATGGTAGTGTCCTGTGGATGCACATTGCCATGCCAGACGTCAGCTCTATTGTCCGTGCAATTGCACTGCAAGTCTGCTGAAACTAAACTGCCAAAGAGAAGGATTCATTTTCCATCAGATCAGTGCGGTGACCCTTTCCAGCAGCAGCCCGTACTTAGGTTGGGTTAAATGTACCATGAACCTGTACTCCAAACGGACTGGATAATAAATCACCTATGCAAGCTCATTTTTTCTGCTCTGTTTGCTGGGAGACCTATTTTAAAGCTATGTATGTTGTGGACAGAGTTTTTTTCTCTTCCAAGAGAGGGCACTATTAGCTTTCCTTCTGCTACTGTCAGAAGCAAGGGTAATTGTAGTATCCTTGTTAGCTGGGCACTAAGTGCCAAGCCCGAGGTACAGGCACCAGAAACTACACGGACTTTGCGAGCTCGGTTTCCTTTTGGAAATCTCAAATAGCTGCGTGTGCTTTCTACAACTGCCCCGTGGCGGGTCTGGCCGCAGGGGAGAGCACTGTGCCTGGAGGACCTCACCATCGTGCTGTGCCAGAGCTGCATCCTAGTTACATTTACACCTAACCCAGGTGCAGGTTTGACCCTGCATGGCTTGGTCTCCATGGGCAGTGGTAGAGGTCACACGTTGCTGTATTTCTTATCCATGAGCATTAAACTTACATGCAGGTCCTCTGCTTTTGATGATTCAACAGGCTCCAAGAGCTAGATGGAAACCTATATGACCAGCTGTGACCCTTATTAGCTGTGCTTTGGCTTGTTAAATGGGTGCCAGTACAAATACTGCTAAAGAAAAGCTATCTGTGAGACAAGAATAACCATCTCCTGTATCATTATCGCTCCTCTCTGAGAGTGACAGCGTCCTGTGAAGTCCAGTGCAATCCATAAGTCTCCCCACCCCTAAAAAAAAAAAAAAAAAAAAAAAGGAGAAGGAGAAAAAAGATGGAAACCAGCCCGTATGATACTGGATAAAGATGAGAAACACTTACTGTACTATTTCTGAGCTAGCTCAGTTTCACAGGGCTGTAACTCACTGAAGGCAGCAGTCCCTGGGGTTAACACATGCATTAACATTCCTTCTGCTCTCTTTAGAAAGAAAACAGTTTTTAAAGTAAAAGGCTTTCTGCAACAAGAGCGCTAGTGTTGAACTTCACACAGATGGTGCTTATTAGAGAGATTTCAATTCCCAGCAAACAATTTAAAGCACCACCTAATTCCAGCTCCTTTCTCAATTAAACAGTAACAATAATCCACATTGTGGGACTGGGGTCTTACTCCCCCACATATTAAAGTTGCCCAGAGAGGGGAACCTCAATCCATCCCACTCCTACCAGTTTGGTGCCAGTGCCAGCGATAGATGCCCAGAGCCATGAGAAGGATCGCAGGGCGGCAGGAGAGCACCTCAAGTGCAGCACAAAGGAATTCCAGCCACTCCAGCCAGTCAGTCAGCTTCATCGGGGGCCCAAATGAAATGCCTCTGTGCATACACACGTAGTGTGGGGAATAAACAAGAGGAGTTAGAGATGTGCGCACGCCTGCAGGGCTATGACCTTATTGGCATCACTAGGAACTAGCAGGGCTCACCAACAGAGCTTTAAACTAGGCTCAAAGGGGGAAGGGGATAACATTGGGCTTGCCAGCGACATGTTGTGGGACGATGTGCCCAGGTTGGAGGGATGGGGAGCTGGCGAGGGCCCTTGGCCTACTGCTCAGAGACGTGCTGGATGCACTACAGCACGCTCGAAGCCTAGAGGAGATGAGCCAGGGGCCCCGGATGCAACAGAAACCAACGGGGTAACACTGGGAAGATACATCAAAAGAATCCCAGCCACCCCAGCCAATAAGTCAGCCTCATCGGGGGCACAACTGAAATGCCTCTACGTGAATGCACGGAGCATGGGGAACAAACAAGGGGAGCTGGAGATGTGTGTGTGCCTGCAAGGCTATGACATTATTGGCATTACAGAGACGTGGTGGGATAGCTCCGATGACTGGAGTGTTGGGATGGTAGGGTACAGGCTCTTTAGGAAGGACAGGCAGGGCAGGCGAAGAGGGGGTGTCACCCTCTCTGTCAATGACCAGCTGGAGTGCATGGAGCTCCACCTGGGGATGGACGAGGAGCCGACTGAGACCTTGTGGGTCATGATTAAAGGGAGGGCTGGGGCAGGGGACATCATAGTGGGGGTCTGCTTCAGGCCACCTAACTAGGGGGACTGAGCAGATGAAGCCCTCTATAGGCAGATAGGAGCAGCCTCACGCTCACAAGCCCTGGTCCTTATGGGGGACTTCAACCACCCTGACATCTGCTGGAGGGACAGCGCAGCTGAGCGCAAGCGATCCAGGAAGTTCCTGGAATGTGTCAATGACAACTTTCTCTTCCAAGTGATAGAGGAGCCCACAAGGAGAGGTGCCATGCTGGACCTTGTTCTCCCCAATAAGGAGGGCCTGGTAGGGGACGTCAAGCTCAAGGGTAGCCTTGGCTGCAATGACCATGAAATGGTGGAATTCAGGATCCTCAGGGCAGCAAGGAGGATGCACAGCAAGCTCCCTACCCTGGACTTCAGCAGAGCAGACTTTGGCCTCTTCAGGGATCTACTTGGTAGAATACCATGGGACAAAGCCCTGGAAGGAAGAGGGGCCCAAGACAGCTGGCTAATGTTCAAGGGTCACCTCCTCCAAGCTCAGGAGCGATGCATCCCAACAAAGAGGAAGTCAAGCAAAAACACCAAGAGGCCCCCGTGGATGAACAAGGAGCTCCTGGGCAAAGTCAAACAAAAAAAGGAAGCCTACAGAGGGTGGAAGCAAGGGCAGGTAGCCTGGCAGGAATACAGAGAAACTGTCCAAGCAGCCAGGGATCGGGTTAGGAAAGCCAAAGCCCTGATAGAAATTAGTCTGGCGAGGGATGTCAAGGGCAACAAGAAAAGCTTCTATAGGTATGGTAGTGATAAGAGGAGGACAAGGTAAAATGTGGGTCCCCTCTGGAATGAAACGGGTGACCTGGTTACCCAGGATATGGAGAAGGCTGAGGTACTCAATGACTTCTTTGCCTCAGTCTTCACTGGCAAGTACTTGAGCCACACTGCCCAGGTCACAGAAGGCAGGGAACCTGAAAGTGCGCAAGTCCATGGGACCTGATGAGTTGCATCCGTGGGTCTTGAGGGAACTGGTGGATGAAGTGGCCAGGCCACTCGCCATCATATTTGAGAAGTCCTGGTAGTCTAGCGAAGTTCCCGCCGACTGGAAGAGGGGGAACATAACCCCCATTTTTAAGAAGGGTAAAAAGGAAGACCCGGGGAACTACAGGTGGGTCAGTCCCACCTCTGTGCCTGGCAAGATCATGGAGCAGATCCTCCAGTGCAGATCCTGGAGGATCTGCACATGGAAAATAAGGAGGCACGTGGAAAATAAGGAGGTGATTAGTGACAGCCAACATGGCTTCACTAAGGGCAAATCATGCCAGACAAATTTGGTGGCCTTCTAGGATGGGGTTACAGCATTGGTGGATAAGGGAAGGGCAACTGACATCATCTACCTGGACTTGTGCAAGGCATTTGACACTGTCCGACACGACATCCTTATCTCTAAATTGGAGAGATGTGGATTCGATGGATGGACCACGCGGTGGATAAGGAATTGGCTGGATGGTCGCGCTCAAAGAGTTGTGGTCAACGGCTCAATGTCCAAGTGGAGAATGGTGACGAGTGGTGTTCCTCAGGGGTCGGTACTGGGACCGGCACTGTTCAACATCTTTGTTGGCGCACGGACAGTGGAATCGAGTGCACCCTCAGCAAGTTTGCCAACAACACCAAGCTGTGTGGTGTGGTCAACACACTGGAGGGAAGGGATGCCATCCAGAGGGACCTTGAGAGGTGGGCGTGTGTGAACCACATGAAGTTCAACATGGCCAAGTGCAAGGTCCTGCATGTGGGTCGGTGCAATCCCAAGCACGACTATAAGCTGACCGAGGAATGGATTGAGAGCAGCCCCGAGGACGACTTGGGGGTATTGATTGATGAGAAGCTCAACATGAGCCAGCAGTGTGCGCTTGCAGCCCAGAAAGCCAACCGTGTCCTGGGCTGCATCAAAAGAGGCGTGACCAGCAGGTCGAGGGAGGTGATCCTGCCCCTCTACTCCGCTCTTGTGAGACCCCACCTGGAGTACTGCGTCCAGCTCTGGGGGCCCCAGTACAGGAGAGACATGGAGCTGTTGGAGAGAGTCCAGAGGAGGGCCATGAAGCTGATCAGAGGGCTGGAGCACCTCTCCTATGAGGACAGGCTGAGAGAGTTGGGATTGTTCGGCCTGGAGAAGAGAAGGCTCTGGGGAGATCTAATTGCAGCCTTCCAGTATCTGAAGGGGCCCTACAGGAAAGATGGTGAAGGACTGTCAGGGAGTGTAGTGACAGGACAAGGGGTAATGGGTTCAAGCTGAAGGAGGGTCGATTTAGATTAGATGTTAGGAAGAAATTCTTTACTGTGAGAGTGGTGGGGCACTGCAGCGTTACCCACCAGAGAGGTTGTGGGTGCCCCATCCCTGGAAGTGTTTAAGACCAGGCTGGATGAGGCTTTGGGCAACGTGGTCTAGTGGAGGGTGTCCCTGCCCATGGCAGGGGGGTTGGAACTAGATGATCTTTGAGGTCCCTTCCAACCCTAACCATTCTATGATCATGGAGATGTGGTGGGATAGCTCCTATGGCTGGAGTGTTGGAATGGAGGGATATTGGCTCTTTAGGAAGGACAGGCAGAGGAGATGAGGAGGAGTGTTGCCCGCTATGTCAATGACCAGCTGGAGTGCATGGAGCTCCATCTGGGGATGGATGAGGAGCCGACCAAGAGCTTATGGGACTGTTTACAAGGGCATGTAGTGATAGGACAAGGGGTAATGGCCTTAAGTGGAAGGAGGATAGATTTAGATTGGACATAAGGAAGAAATTCTTCACTATGAGGATGATGAGGCACTGGAACAGGTTGCCCAGAGTTGTGGATTTCCCATCGCTGGAAGTGTTCAAGGCCAGGTTGGATGGGGCTTTGGGCAACCTGGTTTAATGGACGGTGTTTGTGTCCATAAAGGGGAGTTGGAGCTGGATGATCTTTAAGGTCCCTTCCAACCCAAACCATTATATGATTCTATATATAATTACAGGGAGGTTTCAAGCAGGCCACCTCATCCTGTAGGCTGGGATAGAGGGAGGAAGCCGTCACACCACTGAGCACCCTAGGCAGGACATGTCCCTTGGCACCTGCTGTGTCAGTGACACCGCTCCTGGGGGTCTGCCATGGTTCTGGCTCAGGTGGGCACTGACATAGGAGCTGAGCCTGTCACTTACAGCAAACATAATGCAACTTTAAGGAGGCTGAGTCACCTTCTCAGCAGTTCCCAGCACCTGCCTTAGGTAATTGCAAGTTCCCTCTTTCTTGCCACACTCATGCCTGGTACAAACGCCCCTTGTCAAATGCTGCTGTAGAAGTGTTGCCCCAGTCGGCAGCCTTAGGGCAGGAATGAGCAAGGCCACCTGTGACCAGTTATCGATGAAACGTGATTGCCCCAAAGAACAACAGTGGAGCCCTTCCATGTTCAGTGCTCTAGTAGGCATGCAGGTCTGTCCCAGGTGCCATGGTAGGTGGTCCCACTATGGCTGTGGGCCTCCTCAGAGCATGTCGCTTCTTTTATTGGCTGCTTTGGAAATTTCTTATGCGAGCTGATATAATTATCGTGTGTTCAGATTAGTTCCCTAGAGGTTCGCTTTGTTGCTTTCCCGGGTCGAGTTCAGGAGCACTGAAGAGTGAGGCTTGCTTAGTGCTGCTGCCAACAATGACGGAGGATGTGGAAGAGATTTGTATTCCTTTCCTATCTTTAAATAGCAATTTTATTTATCTTATCTTAGCCTACCATATCCTGTGCAGGCCGATAGGGGGGTTAAGCTGCAGCTGTGGTTCCTTGGCTGCTTTCTCCTCTGTGTCACTTTTTATGTTTCAGTTATGTTGGCAGCACTGAGCTCGGTGGAATTTCTGAATGCCTGTCCTTCCCAAAATACCTGTGCATTTCTATACCTTCACCGTTCTTCATTTTAAGTTCCTCTGTTTTGGCGCTTGACAGTGGGATTTATCCTTATCAGTGTCCCCACCTCTCTGGGATTAGTGCAGAGGCATTGCTCTTCCTCTGTTATCCTATCTGTGAAATACGGAGAACAGCAGTTTCCTGTCTGATAAAGACTTTTGAATCTCTAAGCTCTTTTCTGATCTTCACAGAGGTGGTATATGGATGTACAACATATATTACAGTTTCCTTCTCAATATTAATACTAATTATTATTCTTCGTAATATTAATACTAACTTATATAGAATCTTCCCAGGGCAGCTGATCATCAAAGAGGGGTGAAAATCACTTGCCAAAAGAGTAAAGACTTATTTAATTACTTTTATTAAAATAAAAATATCATGCATTAATACGCATTAGACATTTCTGAGAACTGGTAATATGAAGATTAAGACTATGTCATTTCTGCATAAAATAAGTTGAGCTGGTAAAACATGCAGCCTACGTATTGGAAGGGACTGGATGGAAAGATGAAAATGAGAAAGGTGCTGTAGTGGCTTTTTTTTTCTGTGTACAAAGTTCATCTATAAAGACAAAAATTATTTAATTTAATTTACTAATCATGAAACCAGGGACTTATCCAGGCTGAATGTGTACCGACAGTTCCATCTCCTCTTTTCTTTACTATCTTGTCAACCCAGTGTATTTTGCTCTGTTACACTGAGGACCCTGTAATTCCTTTAATCTTTGCTACATGTTACACCCGTTGGATAATTAAACACCAATACTCAGGGTACCCTGGGGCTTCATTTGTCTGGCTTTGTGAACAGAATTTCTCTTTCTGTATAGTGTAGTACAACAGTTTAAGTCGCTAGCATGACTCTGGTGGAGACTTTATTTTGCCTTTCCTTACGAGGGAGCCCTGTGTTGCTGTTGCACAGCTTATAGCTATGCAATTTGTAAATGGCCAGCAGTATGGCTTTATCTGCCAAATGACACATGGATCAACTTTTGAGGGATTGCTTTGACTGTGACTCTGCTTTTGTAATAAAAGTGAAGTGAGAACCTGCCATGCATTTCAAAAGAGCACCTTTTATTAGTGCCCCGATAAGCAGCACCTGGGCTTTCATATTGCACTTCCAATGGTCACAAGTGTTATGCTGTATTATTGCTCACATTATGAAACTCCAGCACTGTGCATGCAGAGAGCCAAAGAGTCTTGGAGAGAGGAAAGGGTCCTGCTATTAGCTTCACTAAGCTCTGGATAAATCCCCAAGGTGACAACTTTTACCAGAAAAAAAAAATAATTCAAATCTAAAAGTCCATCAATAAAGAACCCTTAACGTGAGTTCTTCTCTGGCTACAAACCCTTAAAAGCTAGCCACTGATTTTTCTTCCCCCCAAGTACAACAGTACATTACAATAAAAGTTCTCCAAAAATTAAAAACAATTAAAAAGAATAATATACACCTCATTTTTATCACTCAATATACAAACAATCTTTGAACAACAGTATAAACCATTAAACCATATAAAAGTCAAGAGTTTCTTATTGTACAAATAGTGCTTTCATAGTTGAGTAACTTTACAATGCTGCGAGGGTACTGTCTGTATCTATGGATATATTACTTGACAGTTTATTGAAACCAAGACATTATACCTTATACTTGGTTGATTGCATCAATACAAAGCAGCCTAGAACAGGCAATGGATCCATAGGATCTCTGATTATTGCGAGGGATTTTCAAAAATCACTCAACATTAGCCTTGTTTTATACTCTCAGTGTAATCAAGTTAAACATCCCATTAATTTCAAGGGGAATGATATTAGGAATGGAGGATTTAAAAAGCTACCTAGGTATGTGAGCCAAGCCTCCTACCATTGTAGACAACTACTTCACTTATTCCCTTTCATAAAATATGAGGATGATGTTGATGGCAGTTGCAAATGCACATTCTTCAGCTAGCTTGTGAGAGGTAAGGAAAAGGGTCTGGATAAATTCCAGTGCAACTGGAAACGATGTACTGTATCAGCTACATAGGAACACCACCTTCAACCAGTCCAGTTGTTAGCTGCAGGTTTGATTTCTGGTTTTCACCTTATTAATCTCAAAAATCCATTACTTCAAGGCAAGAGGTACAGAGAGACTAGAATGTCCATGCTGTTGTGCATCCAGACAGCCCCATCTGCACCACGTAAGAGGATGAGTGCAAAGTTGGTCGAGCACTGGCTCTGAATCTCGGCTGAAGGCATTTTGCCTGCTGACTTCAGCAGTGCAAGAAGTGGCGTGTCTTTTGCCAGCTAGGTCTCCAGTTACCAATTTTTCCTCAGGAAACCCTTTGTTCAGATGCTGCTGAGGGTTTGCTTGACCTCCCACGGTGGTACAGCCTACTATCGTTGCGCTCTTCTCTCCCGTGTATAGGAAGGAGGGTTGCACACAGTACCTCTGACTGACCTGCAATTCTCAGTCCACATGGCCATGGTAATACAGGTGATCTGCCAAAACACGATGTCAAATGGAGGCAGGACACGTGGCAGAAAGGAAAGCCTATCACGGAAGCGCCGTGATTTCAACTCCCCCGCATAATTAAAGTAATATATAACCAAAAGTGTTATCGGTTTCAAGTCTTCCTGCCTACACACTTCCTCACATAAAAAGCAGTTATCTCATCGTGTCTCATCTTCACATCATTGTATTTTTTCCTGATACTGAGGCAAAACATCATGTATTTGTTTCTTTTTTTTTTCTTGACTGTGTCCCTGTTTAGCTATTGCATTGAGTAGACAATGAACTGAAATGGAGTAGAGGTTGTAGGTCTGGCCCTGAAGTGATACCTGGTCCTGATATTTGGTTTGGTTTTCTATGGACAGGCTTCACCCTCCTGTCAAGCCCTCCTGGCTCAGTGGAGGTCTGGCCCCGCCCCAATGAGGAGTGGAAATCTGTAGCTTTTCCCTTTAACGAGAGGCTGTGAAAGTGGTGATCAATACCCTATTCCTTTAAAGCAAGAAAACAAGACGTTACATCTTTGGTCCTAATGCAGCCCATTTGACAAGCTACTTGAAGGTGTTGTGTTTTTCTTCTGTATAAACTTTTTTTTTAATTTTTTTTTTAAATTATTTTAAAAAGGCTCCTTAAAAGTTGTATGTCAGAACAAAGAGGTAACACTTACAAAAAGAAAGCTAGAAAACGGGATCCCAATATAAAAATTAGAACCAGTGGTGATAAAATATTACAAAGCATTCTTGCTAAGTGTTATACACAGAGTCGGACATTTCATGAGTATACGGTTTCCATCAGAAAGGAGGACACAGATACCTTTTCCTACTTTGTCCTGATTCAGATGTTTTCTCACAGAGAAACGCAGGGGGAAACAAAAGCCAGAGTACCATAGTTGCTCATTTGGAGAGGCAGCGGTTGTACTAACAGAAGATGTTGAACTCTGAATCTGAAAAATGAGCACTTGTCTGGAAATGCAAAGTTTCTCCTTGGCACCCTGGAGCACCCCCAGACAGACCAAGGACACCCCAGGCACCTCTTCAAGTGCTTTGGGGTCCTGTGACATTGTTGTAGCCCTCATTGTGTCTCCCAGGGAAGAGATTCACCACATAATACATTGGTCTTTGCACAAGCAATCTCTGCAAGAGGCCATCACTTCACGCCGGTAGCAGGTACAGGAGCCACGTGTCTATTCCCACCCATACCTGCAGGAACAGTCAATGGCCTCAGTGATGTCCCTGGGCAAATTCAGCAGCTGTCTCGGGTATAGATTGGCCAGCCGCACCCCTCCCCAGGCACCACTCTCCCTACACAAGCCCCTTCCTTTCAAATAAACCACGGGACCATGTTTTCTAATGCCAGGGCTTCATGTGGCCATCTGATGATGCTGGTCATCCCCCTGAGGCATTCCAGAAACCGCCATCTATTTCCAGCTGCTCTCTCTAGAAAACTCACTGCATTGTTGCCTGACAGCTGGAAACAAAAGCAAGCCCCCAGCCTCTTGGATTAATTTACCTGACAAGACCAATTGCAACATGAAGGAACTTTCCCAAGCCAACTCCCTTTGCAGCAGAAGAAAACAACCCAAGGCCCAAATGAAGTGTGCTGACACTGTACACAGATCACTGGAAAACATTAAAGTAAGATGAAGACTCTTGACTTACATTTTCATGTACTTAGCAGTTATTAAAAGTCTTAAATTATTATTGCAAAAGCAGTTCCATATTAACTGCTTCTTTATGATTAAGAGACGCTAAGCAGTAATTTGTGAGTGGTTTTATTTTGCCTTCCATGAGAAATATAGTAAAAAGGGAAATTTTTATTTTCTCGATTGGTAAGACTCTGTCAGCTTTTAAAAGTGGCTGTGGCCTGCTACATTTCCCTATTCAGTTGCATTTTAAACCCCAGAATTTTCTACCCACACCTCCTGAGAGACAATGGTGGAACTGTCAAGTTATTTTTAGATGCTGATTTATGCAAGCTCTCCAGATGCAGTGTATTTATTTTTTCTACTATTTGTAAAAACCACAACTTTTATGTCCCATTCTGTAGCCTAAACTCCATGCAACACTGCATCAGCAAGGTTCCATGAAATGCTGCCTAACCATGTTCGCCTTTATGAGCACCTATGACCTGCACGGGCGTCCTTGCTGTTACATGGTCAGCAAGCTGCAGTGGGAAAAACAGACCATTTCAGCTGCTTATTGATTTTATTTTTTTATTTATTTTTTTTTAATCTCACTGGAAACCATTTGGTACATTGATAATGTCTGTTACCCTATGAGCATCACCCTGTGTAGCACCCGTGCCTCCAGCAACAGCCACACAGCTGCACGGTCCCACCGGCTCCTACTGCCGCTGTATCTGCCCTTGCAGGTGTTGACCACAGACTACAGCACATGGCCCTTTTTTTTTTTTTTTTTTGCTGGTTTTTGAATCATTACTGAGCTGCCGATTTACAAATCACAGCTTAGAGGATGCCTATTTACCAGAACTACTTTACGATATACGTGATGCCATCAATCTAGAATCTGTACATTTGTGTCGAGACTTTGTGGTCCTACTTCCTCTTTCCTACTTTTCTTATCAAAAAAATACATTCAAAAAGTGATGCTCTTTCAAACTTAAATTGCTTAATTTTTAGATGAATCTCCCTGTTTCTCGCAATGAGTCGCTGCTGAATCTCTCCTAAATTGTTACGGGCAAGCATATACCTCTATTAAATAATGTTCATGCTACATAATGCTGGTGATACATATTGCTACTTCTTAGTCACTTTCTTGTTTTGTCTAATAGATTAAACCAAAACATCAATATGTCTTTTTGGGCAAGTGTCAGAAAGATTCTGCAGGAGAACGTGCGCTATGTGATTTTCTAGTGTTCTGCTTGGAGGCATAACAGATTTAGCAAAGTGCAAATTATCTGTGATTTCTGTTAAGATCTTTTTTTTTCTGGTTTATATACATTCCTCCTGGGGCAGTGGGTGGAGAAAAACAGCACTGCCTGTGCGTACATGTTGCACGCTTGTGAGAGCAACACAACAAATCTGCTCTCAGGAATGCAAGGAGAAATCTGCCACTAATTGGACGTGGGAACTGAATTTTGGTTAGCGTTGTAAATACAAGCCAGTAATAATCAAAGTGAAACGTTGCATTCTCCATACTGCTGTGCCTGGGACTTGGTCATGGTGACACAGATGTACCAAACAGGACAATCTTTGGATTTTGACCCAATATATTGCTCTACCCTAGATTGCAGCGTGGCCGATGAACTACTGCAAACACACAAGCTGCTAATGCATTTTACGCCGTGTTACTTATAAAAGGGGTCATTTCACATGACCATTCTTCTCCTTTGTTCCTCAATAAATTGGTTAAAACAACATTCTGAGGATTTGCTGCTTGATCCTGGACTCCAGATGCAATACTTAAACTGAAACACATACTGATATATTCAAAACACAGTGGTGGCATAAATTTGACTATTTCTTGCTACTTAATATAGACTTCATATCCTCTGCAACTCAGCTGCTTATACTACCCTCAAGCAAGCTGCCAATGTTCAACTAGTCAAGGGCCTTTGTACCAAAATCACTAAATGTACATTTGCTTTCTGATCTAGTCGTTTGATTTAAATAGCACTGCCAAGCTGCTGGTGGGATGCATCTAAATTACTGACTAAATTCACACTTTAGGCATTTTACTCCTCCTACATTCATAAGAAATGTTAATGATGGAAGAATCTAAAATTCTGTATCACAGGCCCCTGGAAAGAGCAGCTGCTTTTGCTGCTGTGATTGATTTATCCTATGAAGCTAAAATCTTAGCCTTGCCTAGTCTGCCTATTCCACACTGATAACAGAAGATGATGCTGGGTATTTTAAAGAAGCACTAGGCAGCCCTGTGTTTCAGAAGAGGGAGCTAATATTTTCCATCACTCCAGATTATTCTTCCTTTCCTTTATTCATTCTCACTGCCCCTCCTGCATTGCCAGGATATGTAACCCCAAAGGGACAGGCGACCAGCCCCAGCCTTTGCCCCAGCATGGTGCAACAATTGGCAGTATTCTGCCTTGAAGTGAGTAAAGTGTAACACTGATATACCCCTTTTCTTTGCCAAATGTGTAAGGGAAAATGATTTCTGCTCTGAGCCCCTTTAAGAAGGGAAATAAAACTGCTTGATTAGAACTACCTGTGTTTCTTGCCCTAGTCAAGTTTAATTTAGCATAGTTCTTCCAGTCTGTCTCGTGAATGCTCCAATTTGCCACCATTTGCATTTCCTTGACATTTAATTAAAGTCTGTTAAACATTATTTGACACTTCATTTTTCAGTTATGGCAACATCTTTAACAGTTTTGTTGAAGAAGAAAGGCATTTTGACAACTCGACAGCTGCATAAGGGATCAGGAAAAAAAGTCTTGCATTTGACCATCAGAAAGCAGACTAGCGAGCACTTTATAACCATGTACAGACAATTTTGAGTTGAGTTCCTCCTGTCAGTTTTTAGCAGTAGTGGTCAATAGGTGATGCGTCATGTCATTTGGCTCCTTGTGCTAGTCTCCCCCAGAGTGATCCATTCTATACTGCCTTGGGCAGAATCTCCCACGTGTCCCCCAGATGCACTTCTCCTCTTCATGCCAAGAAGCAGTATATGGAGCCAATTTGTAAAAATCCGGTGGTTTGGAATAACTGTTTCTGTTCCAGGAGTTTTGGAAAACTATTTAGTAACATTATTTTTTTTTCCTGCTGGTGATCTGAGTACCACATAGCAGACCAGCAGTACAAGCATCTGATCTTGTAAAAGATCCAAAAATTCTGTTAGAAACGTTTATAAAAATACAGACTGTAGAAAGGAATTTGACTGTACAATGTGTACAGCTCTCAAGTTCATCCCAGAGTGGCTTCTTACCATGCTACCATTTGAAAATTAAAGGAATGCATCTGTATTTCTTCTGTCCAGGAAGATCCCACTCCATTCCCAACCTGTATCCAAGTGCAGGCTATGGGCCTAAGTTATTACGTGGAAATGGGCAAGAAAAGACCCAAACTACCATCAGATAGGCTTCGCAGTTTCAGCCCCCATGCTGAAAAGGAAAGGTGTGCTTATTGATGCAGTGCAGTCGCTGTTTGCTACGAGCAAGAGTCCGTTCTTGCAGCAGCCAGGTGAATCACCGAGAGTCTGGCGTGCCTCGCTGCAAGAAGAAGTTCTCTATGGTCATGCTGAGGCTTCAATGTATTCACTTTTTGGTGCTGCTACCCTCAAGTACTCTGGGTTCTCTGCTGCGGGAACTTTCAAAAGACCGTTAGGTTTGGTTTCCTTCGGTAAGAAGTCCTGCTGGTAGTCAGGATTGTCCAGATTTATTTGGTGGTTGCCTGCCTGGATCCAGTAAGGAGAGCTCTCAAAGACTGTCTTGGCCAGCGGAGACTGGTTGGTGTTGAGATACTCGGGGTTGTCCACAGCTGTGCTGTGCGAATTCTGGTAGCTGGAGTCCGTGGGGACCTTTGAGTTTGCTGTGAGTGAGAAGTTGTTGTAGATTGGATTCTGGACTGCTGAGGCAGATGCTTTCTTGGGCACCAACTGGTTTACATACTCTGGAATAAAAAGAAAATAAAAATGAGAAGGAATGAAAATGAAGACATACAACTAAATGCAGCCATTTGCATCACTTGAGGTGTAGTTTCAACCTAGCTGCCACTTGCTCTTTACCCACAGCATCTCATTGAACTTCCCGGAGCGGAAAAGAGCCAAAGGCAGGAACTGCCGTGCCATGGCACCAAACGCGCTACCCTGAAGTTCACCTTCAGGAATTCAGTTTGCAAAGCAGCAGAAAGACGGCTTGGACCACAAGACAGCAAGATAGCTACTGCTGATTTTAGTGACATGGGGGTAGCTATGTCCCAGATACTGTTCTGAAATTGCAGTCAGGGAGCTTTGCTGCCAGAAGCTATTTCCCGAGAAAAATGTTTAGAGATGAGGAAAATGCCTAGAAAATACAGGACTGGCAGTAACAGAGACTCCATGTTTTACTTAAATGCCATCCCTTGCAGGGCATTTCACCCTTTTTAGCTGTGACGTACTCTTGGAATGGTTGGTTGGGTGTTTTTAAGGGCATAAAGCATCACAACTGCATAACCCAGCACCAGCTCCCTCGGTGCTCACTGGCTCGCTCTCCCGACTGCCTACACTGTAAGTCCACGTGAAACTGTGAGCTGCTTTCTGTGTATCAACATCTGAAAGCAGTGAAACTGCCAGAAAGCTATTTATATTGCTTAAATGGTTTAAGGGCTGAAACCCGTTTTTGTAGAGGATATTTTCCAAAGTGTAGGGGTGGTAGAAAGCTTTAAACATATAACTACACATTCAAACTCCCCAGCCAGATGGCACACATGGCAAACATGGGGAACCTGGCTTATAGAGGAACCAAAATGAGAAGCAGCTAGAAGCTGCCAGAAAAAGTCTAGGAAAAGGATATGTGCACATGTTTCCACTCCTGTTTACCAAGCAAAAAAGGTAGGAAGCATGTGGATTGCTTCCTTTCTACAGAAAAGAGAGGACAACGATTATATTCATATCCAAATGGCTTGTGAACAAATGGCCGTGGGATGGAAACATGGGAGAGGTACTCACCTGGGGCTGGTAGGAAGCCGTCGTCTATGCTGTCCTCCAAGAAAGCGCCTGTCGGATCCGAGCTATATCTCTGGACAAAGCTGTCTTCCCTCACAGGGTGCCCCTGCTAGGTTGGATGTAGAGAAAATTAGTATTAAAGGGATTGTTTTGCAGAAGTTGATCCACATAGGAGAAACTGCTCATTTTTTAAAGGTCATCCCACTTACCCCGTTTCTGTCAATGCAGGTTGTAGCAGAGTTGTTGCTAGTAGCACTCTTAAAGGGAGAAAGAAAATACAGACATTATGAGAAGCAGTTCACTCTTAAAATTGCTTGTCATGTTTCCACATAGGAAAAATTTCATACCAATGAACTCAAGAGAGGAGTGCGGGATGTTGAGGGGCTGTTGAAAAAGCCCTGATGTGGCACAAGATACTCATCCGCGTCCACTATATCTTCCATGTCTTCTTCCTCCATCAGGGTGCGATAAAACTTGGAGTCTGTAGGGCTAGGCAGGTGCATCCTATCATCTCCCTGTGAGACAAGTCGGCGTGAGAGAGGACTCCCAGACTCCCTTCAACCCCTCATTATCCCCTTCTCTGAGAGACAAAGTAATTTAGCAAGAGGCCCGATATGCGAAATCTTGATCTGTGTGTTTAACCAAATTTACCTAGAGTTTAGGGGAATTTGAGCCTGCAATTTCTGTCTATGCTGCTGTAAAATAGCTGCATTTTTAAGAGGATCAAACTCTGTTCTCCTCTCAGGACTACAGTATGGACTGCTACTGGTCCTAGACTGGGACCATTGCTAAGAAAATAGTGACTGGTTTTGAAATTGTGTTTGTGGTTCTAGCTGAATGTGTTAAGACCTGGAGAACCATGATAAATCTAACTTTACATTATCAATATTACATGTTTTCATATGCATTACTAACCATTTTGGGCCTCTTATTAAATGCCCACCACACATCTTCCTACCATTGGGTTTAGTACCTGTATAACGAGATAGCGTGAGGGGTCACGGGCCATTTTCGAGAACTCTGCTATCAGTTCGCGGAACTTGGGACGGCTGTCTGCATCGATCATCCAGCCTGGAGGGATGACAGGGAAAGCAACGCACAAATAAAGTTATTTTGGTGATCACATACAGAGTTTAAAATATAATGTAACAGTGAACAGAACAGCACCATACACACTGTTAAGGATTTACCTGCAATGGTCCTTCATACAAAGTTCATTCACCAGCCACTGCTGTGAATTACAGCATTTAAAATGTACACCTTGGCAGTTTTGGAAAGAATGAAGGAGGTAATAAAACCCCGTGTTGGAAAAGCTCCAGGCCGAGCCTGTCTCCTCTCCTGCTGGCCTATCTCCGCTTGGGCAGGCAGGTCCCACCTGAGTGATAATAACCCATCAGTCCTCTGAGGATACCAAATGGGTGGCCAGCCTGGATCAGTACAAATTAGGCTGTTCTAAAAAAGCTCTTGAAGGAGGGGAAGCAAACTAACTTCAGTGGGCGCGTGCAGACGTATGGTGATTTGACCGTCTAGCCCTCGCTGCGCTGCTTTGTAAAATCCTGGGAAGCCTAAAGCAGAAGCTACCCTCTGTACCAGATGTCTTCTAAAATTCAAAACATCTTTGCTGGGGACACTGTGAAAGATTAACCATATAGAAGCTGTATTTAATTAGTAAACGGACTTTAACAAAAACAAGTCCTACAGCTTAGTGTGGATCAATGCTAGAAGAGATTTTGAATATAGATACCGGTGGTTTAACATGTGATATTACTTAGGAAACCCACACTTTCTGTTATCAACTAACAGATGAGCTGATGTAAAGACTCTTGTGTTTAAAATTAAAAAGAATAAAGGTCAAGCTTAGTGTGTCTGGAGGAACTCATAAGAAACAGCCTGTCCATAGTAATGGAGAAATGAAGTGATAATATGCCATCTGAAATCTGCATTAGACAAAATCTCATCATTGCCAGTGACTTTTTACCATGCTAGAAATAGGATCCCTTGCTAATTCAAGAAATCCTTTTTGGTTTTAGACAGAGTGGAGCATTTGGGAGTTTGCTGGTGTTGCAGAAGTAGCATCTACTATTTCTGAATTTATCTCTGAGTTGCATATGTTTAAATACTGCTTCTTAATTAGAAAAAGAAAAAATAATAATTGTTGTGCAATAACTTTGAACACTGCAGTTTATACTCTCTGCTTATAAAAGAGATGACTAGGAATCCTGAATTCCTTTAGACAAAATGGCATGGCTTCAACAGGGTCTGTGCTGTAGCCTGCAAACACAGGGTGACCAGAGCAGTGAAAGATGGGCAACCGAGTCCTGTGGCAGAAGAAAAGCTCACACCCCAGATCCTCATGCTCTTGCATTTAAATTCAGTGTAGCAGTATGAAAGGGGATAGGGACACTCACTGGTGGTGTTTTAAAAGCAACAAGTACCTGATTAGGTGCCTGGAAAAATGCCTGCTTTCTACATCTGGACTGACCCAAAGGAAGGGCAATGGATGGAGCTGCTGAGCTTTGTGAAGGCTCAGTCCCTGAGGACATGGTCTAGTGCAGAGCTTTTGAAGACCTGGGACATGACTGCTGCAAGCGGAGATGTTGGCAGGGCTGAGGTGTTAGTAGGGTTCAGCATTACCAAGGAGGAATTTCCAGGACACTGGTTTTGGGTCTGGGCACCTCTCAGGCTAGGTGCACACATCTGGATCTGGTTCCTGCTCGCTCAGGTGAACACAGGATCAGGGTCTCCCTGTGCGGTGCCTGTCCTGACAAAGCAACACTGCGGCACTCCAGGACTCCCCAAAAGTGCTGCACTACGGGGTGTTCATGGTAGTGTGGCTTGGGTTTCAGGAACAGGTACATTTTGCTCCTGTGATAAGGTCTTAAATGCCACCTAGTGGGCTTCTTGTCAGCATCCTCACAGACACTACTGGTAGTGAGCAGGGATGCGGCAGTCATGGTCTAGAGTAATAATCTGACATTTTAGCAGCTGATGTAGATGGAAAAGGGGTTTGGGGTTCGGAAGCCCTTTGATGTGCCCTAACAATGACCAAAAAGTACTTCAGAGACCCCCAGCTCCTGTGCTACTTTACAGTAACATCTGTGTACCCAAAAGGAGCCATCCAAAACTGAGGAAGAAATCGGATGAGGAGCTCTGGATCCTTATGTGCATCTGCCATTACGGTGGTGCCTGTACTCACAGCACTCCTTTAGTAAAAGGAGCACGTAATCCGTGTGTGTGATTGCAGGGGGAAACACATTACTGAACTAAGGGGGAGCCTGGAGGAGAAGGCAATGTTAATTTTATTTTCTAGACATACAAAACCAGAGTACCAGGTAAAGCGGGTGGTGTTACACTGATTTATACTGCCTGACAATATCAATTTAAAATAATTAACAATATCATCCAGTGGTATGAATGGTGAAAAAACATTAGTTGGCTGAATTAACGACTAATGAAACCATATTCCGTGCTCCTAGCTAAAGCTCAAGGTGTGGGAACACACTCTGGTGTCACCACTCTTTTCACATAACCCTATTTGTGTGCAATCACCAAGAACACAGCATATACAAATGCAACATAACGAAGGCAACTGTGCTACTCATTCGACTTAGGTGAACACCCACAAGCCCAAACATGAACTCACATTTGACCATGATCATGTACACATCGATGGTACAGATTGGGGGCTGGGGCAAACGCTCGCCCTTCTCCAAGACAGAGGAGATTTCACTGGCGGGGATCCCGTCGTAGGGCTTGGACCCAAATGTCATCAGCTCCCAAACTGTCACACCTGCAGGGTGGGAAGAGAAGACCGTCAGAGATGCTTTGCCAGGAGCCGGGGTGCTTGGCCTGGGTGCAGAGAGGCGGTGAGTGGAGAGGGCTTTCCCAGAGGCACTGCATTGCCAGAGCCCCACCCAGGAAAAGCATTTTCTGCCATGATTTTGAAAAGAGACAAATTAATAAAACAGGTCGAAATCATCTTGATTTCCTGTTTGTGGGTATTTTGGTGGGTTTTTTTTTTATTTTGGGTTTTTTTTTAATCTCAGCTAGTATCTCAGTATTGAACATACCACAAACTTCCCAGCCCCACAGAAAGGAAATGCATGTTACTGTCTCCTGACTCCAACTCAACAAGTGGTTTTAAAAATGGAAGTTGTATTTTTGTTTTGAAACAATCTCTTTGGAGATGAGCAAGAGCAGTTTTTGAAAGACGTGTAAACCAGTTGCCTCAGTGTCGTTTGCAGACATGCCATGTACTCTTGTGATGTAGCTGTTGTGATTGTCTGGTAGCTTAGGATACAAAACAAGATTTTGGATGCCAAGATACATAAATGGATTAAGAGGACCAGAGGCTGTACTTTTTCTAAAAGGACACAGGATCTGACCATCTGTATTAAATATTTTCCATCAGTATAAGAGCCTATGGCGTGGAAATTTTGGAATTTGCTTTGAAAAGTTTCCTTTCTGCTCCTCTTTCTTTCAAGCTGGCTTATAAACTATATCAAATATAAAATGAATTCTCTAAGGAGGTTATCACTTTGCTTCCCTTCCAGTGTTGTCCTCTCAATACCAGGACAGCACAAACATTTTAGGTCACAGCAGAGTTACACTGATTGACACCGACAGGGTGGCCAAAGGTTAAGTCTTCCCTCTAGTTCTGTGGCTTCATTGTAAGCCCAGTTACATTTCACGTAAAGTTGCTGAAGAAAAGCATTAGCAGAACTTCAGCAAATGGAGAAGTCTCCTACCTGCAGCCTGTTTCAGGGGAGGGCTCATCATCTACAAGCATATTCTACAAAACATCTTACATCTCACTAGCATGCAATTTCACAGGAATTTTACTTTGAATAGGTGATGTGGGCCCATTGTTTATGTTCAATCTCTCAGTCTTCTCATGATAGAAAGAAAAAAGTCTGTGTAGAGTCACTAGCAAATCCTGCAATTTTCCAACCCATTTGCAATAATTATAACTGGTTTTAGACTCACCATAACTCCAGACATCACTTTGATGAGTGTAAATCCGGTGTAAAATTGACTCCAAGGCCATCCATTTAATAGGAACCTAGGAAAATTCACAAATAAGCCTTAAGAGGCTGATCCAAAATTTATCAATGATATTTACCACCAGGTGGTGTTTAAACCAGTATTTTGGTTGCAGAAGGGGAAAAAACACCTAACCACCACCACAGCTATCTGAGTAGTAAAGCAGGGAACTTCTGACTCCCTTACTATTTTAATTTATTATGTTGAACCTGGAAACTTGTGAAATATTTGGCATGTTTGTTAGAAATATCTCTTACAAATTAGTTTTAGAAAATTTTTAACAATCAAATTATTTTTAACCTTCTCCTCTCATACACAGGATACAAATCCAATCTCAGTCTGTATGACAAAGACTGATCTGTGCTCATATGGTTTCCATTTATGGTCTCTGCAATATTTGCAAGCAGCTTCTCTTTAATTTCTCAGCAGGACACATTCCCTCCATCAGCACGTAGTACAACACAAAGGCATGTTGAACCAAGTCTGACAGGTCTTTCTTCTGCTATAAATATAGAGCATTCCCTTTCTCTTCATAAAATGCAGAGTGTTATTGGTGTTGGCTACACTGATGAATTCAGCCATGCTTTTTTTTTTTTTTTTTAAATGTTTTTTAATAATCTTGCTTTTTCCCAGACATTCTGGGTGGGAATTTCAAAAGCTTTCGCTGCTCTGCTACCTCCGCTCTCACTGCAGTCCCACTGGCCTGACGCTGCTTCGGCTGATTTCAGAGGACTCCCACAGGCTTCAAAGGCAGCACGCTGAGACGGCAGCTGAGTGCTTTGAAAAACCCACTCTCTTTTTTTTTCCCCATGTTTGAGGCTCATGTGCAAGCACGAACACCAACGAACGTGCAGCGGTTCATTTCTCTGATGCACTCTACCTTGCCTCCCTCGGCGTGATACTCCTTCTCGTCGGCGCCTAGCAGCTTTGCCAGCCCAAAGTCCGTGATTTTCACGTGTTGAGGAGTCTTAACGAGGACATTCCTGGCAGCAAGGTCACGGTGCACCAAGCGACGCTCCTCCAAATAGTTCATTCCCTGCAATACAACAGACCATGGGTAGGCATCACAAGCTTTGGGCTTGGACGTGCAAATGAGTTACCAAATGTCAGCTGCTCTGTGGTAACTGTACACACACCACCATGAACACGTGGTAACCTATCCCCCCATTCAGAAAAAAAATTGCTGTTTTGATTTATGTGATGCTTATTGCAGGGTGAGGACATGTGCTTGCACAGTTACAAGGAGAAGTAACTATTACCCTCCAGGAACCTTTTTGTGGGTCCATATGTCAGTGGAGTCATGGAGAAAAAAGGGACAGTAGCGGGTATAGCAGGGGATGTGGTTCCTTTCAGATTTAGATCAAGAAATAGAAAATTGGGATAGGGCTTGCAAATAAGGGGGCAAACCCTTCTTTCAGCTGCATTTGTACAACCCGGGTGACTTCAGGAGAGCACAGCGCAGAATTTAGCTGTCACCTTCCATACACACACAGGCCAGCCCTACAGAGAGTAGGTAGACACTAATGGCCCGGGAGAAGAGTCAAAGCAAAAATAAATTAATCATTCAAAGTTGCCGATTCTGCATCTCGTTACAGTGTACTCTGCCTTCTCCCTGCTAACAATGATGTGTCCCACCACAAAGGTGAGAAAAGGAAATAAAATAATTAATTTTATGGCTGAGCTCAGAGTTGCATCTATTTTCAAGTCCTCTTTGAAAAGGCAAGTTCTTCCAGTTTCATTGCCTCCCAGGATTAGATTGGGTTCACCATAGCATACGTGCTTTTTTGGTACAACCACCTCTCCTGGAAGAATACAACTAATTGTGCCGGTTTGACTTTTAAGGTATGAATCTAACAAACAGCTGCATTTCTAACCACAGAGATTATTCCTGTTTCTCTCAACTCCAATCTCTTGGTGTATGGAATCAAAAAGTTAATGATTTCTAAGTTTCCTGCAAGATCCTTTCTAAAAACCACAATTATTCCCAGTTGATGGGTTTCTGCTGGCGGCAGCTTATGCGCTTGTATTTTTATGAAGAAAGAATTAATTAAAAAAGTACTTTCAACCTACAAAGTTAACACCAAAATGATCACGTTGATGTGATGACAGAGCACTGGAGGGAATAATTCCCTTCTAGTCTCCACTCCCTTCCTAAGCCCACTGCTAACCTGGACCACCATCGAATCCTCCACCCAAGTCCCTCAGCAGAACTTCACCCATGCGCTGCTAAAGTTGCCAAAACAAACCACCCAAACAAACTGGCACAATGCCACTGCAAGCGTACATTTAATTACGCAAATAGATCCTTAGTGAGCAGAGCTCTTGAAACACAAAATCTTGAGCTGCCAACAGAAAGCAGCCTATCTTAAAAAAAAAAAAAAAATCACATAATCTAGCCCCAGTAGGACAAAAAATTTCCTGCTAAACATGTCTTGCTGCAGGGACTTTTATTAAGACTCAAAAGCTGCTGAAAGGCAGAATATCAGTTTCACACTAAGCTCTTTAAGACACTGATAGCTAAAAGACTTGTGCATGTGCATAATCGTACACCAAAGACGTTGAACTGCTCATCCAGAAAGTTCAGCAGATCTATAATTGTGCGTGGGCCTGGGATTTAAAGCCATTTTTCATCATTAAGTGTGTGACCAATGTGTTCAAAGAGTGTTCACAGTGGTTCTGCATGTGGAGTGGCTATGCTCTGTCATAACATCTTGTCTGAAAGACAGGACTCCATACCTCAGGCAAAGATAATGTTTATAGATGCAAAGAAATCTTAATTCAAAGCTGTGAGAACAGAAACAAAAATATGCTTCCCAGGGAACTTGCCTCCTGCTGGTTAGTTACCAGACATAAATATATTTGTTTCAATTTTTCCCCCCCTTGAAAAGTACATTTTTTTAAAGAGTCAGAGAATATCCAAAAATCTGGCATGACTTTATCAGGGTATTAACACCAGACACATTGGTAGGAAAAAGCCATACATGTGATTTACGAGCACTTTGAGGAGAACTTCAGTGCGGAGCAGCACAAAGGAGTACGTTGAAGGTCAGGCATCGCTAGAGAGGGTAGAGATTTCTATGGTCAAATGTTGAACCGACATGAAAAAAATCAAACAGAAACTAACAATTGTGAATGGCAACTGTTCGGGCAAGTGATGCCCCAAGGATCAATTTGGGGACTGATTTTGCCACCTGAAAATTTAACGAGGATGAGGAGGCGGAGGAGGGAAATGTGGCCTCCAGCTCATCCTCCAAAGGGACCGAAAGCAGGACAGAGCAGTAATTGATTTTAAACAAGAGAGCAAAAGAGTCAGAAAAAGGCAGTTCCCATCCCGGGTGGACCCATAAATTAAAATTCACTTGCTGTGGAGTGCGCTGTAAAAAAGTATACACAGAGAGATGAAAAATGTGCTCTGTATACTTTTGGTGGATACATTTCTGAGGTCCTCAGCATGTTTCCTGAAAGCAAACCACAGCCGGGCAAGCCTGGGATGTATACAAGGTCTCAAGGGACCGATAAGGCTATAAGTGTGTGGTTAGCTTGCAGACCGTCATTCACGAAATAAGCAGCATTAAAGCAGCCCAACTTTGCGGATACTACCATCTCATATGACAAATCTCCAACAAACTGCAGCTATTTTTTTGCTGGTTTTGCTCCATTCTTCCATGGTTGCAAATGGCTAACCAACTTCCAAACACAGCATATTGCTGCTAAGGGCTAGAGGCTGTACTTCGGTCTCCTTTGCTGCTCTTCTCTTTGGCAAACAGTGCCAGGTGTGATAATGAGTCTTTTGTTTGGCACTACAGCCATTGCAATTAGATTACAGGCACCAACTCAGCACGTATAAATTATAGAACAGCCCTGAGGTGCCTGAATGTCTTTCGGTCACAGCCAGCCTGCGCTAGAACAGAGCTGGTATTTATTAATCAGCAGTTTTGATCCCCAGGCCTCAGAGATTTCAGCCTGAAAAATCAGGGTCATTCTCCGAGGCACACAAGGACAACATCACCGTTTGCCCCATGGCACAGCCCAAAAAAATTCACTGATGGAAGCAGCACTTTGGTATGGCAATTGCCAAATTCTATCCCTTCCCTGCCACAGCTTCGTTGCATCACTTTATTGTTTCATCACAGGGTATTTGCTTAGGACATAAATGTGTTGGTGATAATATTACACTGTCTAGGAGCATTTTGAAGAACAGTTAAAGTTTGCACTGCAGCTTGAACATGGTAAATTGTTTAAGACAAAGGAACTGCTTGCTGTCATATATAAGGTATCTAGGAACCATGTGGTGAAATACAAAGACTTACAGACAAGTAAGTAAATAAATACATTACGTGCTGTCAGATCTTTGTGTTTTAGAGTCTGAGTTTTAGCTGATCCGGCAGGGTGCTGGTCCGCTTACCTTTGCAATCTGCACACACCAGTTGAGAAGGTACTGGGAGCCGATGTTGTCCTTGTGCTCTCGGATGTAATCAAGGAGGCAGCCATAAGGCATCAGCTGTGTGATGAGCTGAACTGTAGAAGTGAGGCAGATTCCCAACAAGCGGCACACATGAGGATTGTCAACACTAGCCATCACATAAGCTTCCTGAGAAGAAAGGAAGAAAAGCAACGTCAAACACTCCCTTTGGCATGACACAAATATTTGGAGGCAGTTTAAAATAAGTTGTTTGTTCAGGAGGTTGCTAAAATACTATATGCAAACTCTGTGCCTCATATCACAGACAAAATACTTGTATTTCCCACTCTGTGGACCAAGTATTTTCGACTCAGTGGAAGGTCCAGATTTTGAACACTGAAGCATCACCAAGATGCTACAGAAGAGCCAGTCTCCTACTACTGGGTACACCAAGCAAACTTTGAACATAAAATCCTGGGGAAAAACTTACAGACCTAGGAGGAATTAATAAATTGATCATCAACTGGAAGCTGATGTGACTTCATCATTTTGAGCACCTAATTGCAAGGGGAAAACATCTTGTGAACATGTGTCATAGGGATTTTTTTCTTCCACAGATCTTTTCACAAAACTGACTAGAAATCAGTATTTTTGAGACTTATGCCCCTCTGCCAAGGTTTGTACTAACCCAGAAAGTCAAAAGTTGTCATCTAGGATGTGACTGACAGTTTGACTTTTTAAGAGACCATGTTGTTCTTGACCATGTTATTCTTCAGTCCATGTCAAACCAAACATTAATAATCAGTTCGCCTCTTTAGAAGCTTGAATATGTGTCTTACTTTAAGCAACACTGGTGAAAATATTGTCCCCAACTGGAAAAGCTGTTTTAGACCCATATAGCAATGCAAATGATACCAGAAAGATGCTTATAATGTGGGAGCCCAAGCATAATAAACCCTTTGGTCAACTGGAATTTTGGGTTTGAGTTTCACAAATATGTGAAAAATGCTTCTTTCAAGCCTGGATTAGCCCTATGTAGGTTTACGTACCTAGCTAAGGTAGCCAAGGTACCTCCTCTTCCTTTGCTCTTCAGTAGGAAGGGAGAGGCCCCTTCAGAGGCTGGTGCAATACGCTCCAGACACACTGAATAAATACATCCTTTAACATGGCCATGGGGTAAAAAACTCTGACTTCATGGTTTTTGTGTGCAAAAATTACTTATGGATTGAAATTTGAGATCTATATATTGACATCCACTGTCAAGTGCCAGCTCAAAGAATGGATTCCAACTGGGGAAAAAAATTAGAGCAAGTGGTTTGGTTTTTTTAACTAATTTTGTGCCTGATTTACAGTCTGTCGCTTTTAGACATTTTTAAAGCCATGTGATTGAAAACCAACACAACAGGAAATAAATGGGAATTTTTCCATGCAGTGAGCTTTTAGGTCAGCATCTTAACTCAGCATCTGGAGTGACACCAACTAATCATGCCTTGGCAATCAGCATTAGGCTAGCAGCCCCCCAAAGCCTAAAATCATAGTGAAGACACTATTGTGACAAGGAAAGGCGCAATTCTGCACTTTCTAAGAGCTTAAGAAAAGAAATACCATAGCACTTTACTCATCATCTAACAAGCTTTCCACAGATGTCACATAGCTGTGTAGCTGGTAAGAACTATTATTAAACAAAGTTATTAAAGCAACAACGTTCAAGATATGAGCAATTCCAACTCTTAAGCAATACTTTCTGGCCTTGGTATTGTCATTTGACGTGCCAGCCTAAGTAAAACATGATGTAATGCAACTTCTTCTGAGGTGTTAATTCTGCATTTGGTATCCTTGTTTTGGAACCCTTGGGATGAAAATAGCCTCCAGGCAGCCAGGTTAAAGATGATCTCCAGCAGAACTGGATAAGTGCTCCTCAACCTACTGCAGGATGTGAGCAGGTCACTGAAAACAACCCTCACGGACAGCACTGATTCTGTGGGCTAGATCAAGGAAAGATAAAGCAAGAATACAATCTACTATTCAATTACATAGATATTTGTGGCTGCATTTTTTAGAGAATCTTGAAAATCTGTTATACAATGCTCAGAAGTAAGCTGAGACCAAAACACGCTCATCTCCCTAGGCTACTGCTACCAAACCAAGCCATCGTACCGATGAAGGGCGTCTGTTTCTTGCCTTGCTTCCCGTTGGGACTCAGATCTGTACTGTATTCATTTCAGCTGGGGTGGGAGGGAAGGGGGAAATCTGCAGAGTCGGAGCTGTTCTCACTGCCCATCTGCCGCGCAGACCGCACAGGGCTGACCTGGGGGGCTGAGAACCAGGACGCCGAAAGAGTGGGGTGGGTGTATGGGCCACACAGCTTTCAGAGAGCATCCAAGCGTTGACGCCACCTATTACATTTGATACTGCAAAGTAAAATAGGCCACTGCCTCCTCGCAGGGAGCAGAAGGGAACTATTGTGCGGCCGTGGGTCTCTCTAAGTAGCCCAAGACATTAAAGTGGGCCTTTGTTTCAACTGTTTATCTTGGAAATCTCTGCGGTACACTCTGACCTGCTCCAAGTATGCTTGGTATTCAACAACAATCTTCTGAATTAGCCCTACCCTAATAAAGTCAGTAAGAGCTCGCCTGGATTATATGAGCTAAAGCTGCTGTGCTTGTTCTATACCTAGTGTATTTCTGTAAGACAAATCATCTTTAATTGGACATTATTATCTCTGAGGTTTCAGTGACCTTGAAAAGTTGGTTGTGTCATCCCTCTGGCTATTTTCACTGGTTTTGTATTTTTTCAATTTTCTTCTGAAATATAGAATGAATTCCACCAACCAAATCATCTAAAAAATTAACAGGACTGTAAAAAGCAAGAGCTTTTTGTTAAGCATCCTAATTCAAAGGAAAAGAAAAGATAACATGGGGCTATGCTACAGAAACTTCTTTGAAAAGAGAAAGTACTTCGATATCACCAAGGACCGTGCAGTCCCTGCATCTACTGTCCTGTCGTGTGTCTGTCTTGACCTGCTGAAGGCAGGATGCAGTACCGTAGGCTTATTCATTAACCCCTCCTTCACTGTACAGGAATTTAATGCAGTTAAGTCCAAAGCGTCCTTTGTGAAGACTGTGCTGTTATTCTTATCGCTGTGAAGAGGGAAATAAGGGGCAGAGCTCGGGGCCAGCAGCTGAGCAGCATCTTTGCCAGCTCCTCAATGAGGGGAGCGCCAGCGAAGAGAGGGACTGCAGCCTGCCTGCAGGTGGGCGAGGGGCAGGGACCAGGGCCACAGGGGATGGGGACCTGGGGAAGGGCTGAGACTGGCCTGGAGTCTGAACTAAAATCAGGATGGATATTGCTTCGTGTATGGATTCTGACACAGACCACTTATTCTTTTGAATTGCTGCAATACACGTATCAAATCATATGGTACATAGCACATGATCTGTTGAAGTAATGTATTGGAATAACACTATTTGTTCAGGGTGATTGGAAAATTCCAGCATGCTTTATTATCATCAGTAGCACAGGTAGGTTTGTTCATAGCAATTCATCCTGACACTTATCAATATGAGACTTGGCCTTTTGTTAAGATCTTTGCCAGCTTGAATCATTTGAGATGAACCTTCCTACCTGAGGTGTCATTTGCTGTCCAAAGCTGGATTTATTTTTTTTTTTAAATATATTTCCTACTAAAGTGGTTCAGTTCCTACCAAGATAAAAAAAATTCACAGTTTTCCCCATGGCTGAAGGACCATCACTTCCATGTAAACAGGCTGTCCCAAGCTGTGGACCTGCACTCCACAGGCCCATTTGGGACGTACCAGGGACGTGCGTCCTGTCCCTGCAAACAAGCACTCGATAGATGAGCCCCTGCCAAATCCAGACTTCCAACCTATGCTTTCTAGAGGCACGCTCATGCAGGTATAGCAAGGGGAAGCTTAAAGAATTCATCTGTACCACATATACTGTATTGCTTGGGGAGTCCCTGGGCTGACCAGTCCTCCAAAGTGACCCAGCAGGCTCCAGCTCAGGGCTCGAAGGGTTGAACAGGACACAGACACACATACACGCAACATATTTCTTGTTGCTGAGGACTGAACCACAGCGCAGGAAAGCCGAACTGAACATATACTGAACATCTGAGTGCTCCTCTCTGCGCTCAGCATTTTCCTTTCCTTGTATGTAAATACGTATCCTTGGTGCTTTATGTTGTATGGCTTCAGATCTAGTGGCAGAATTCAGATTTTTAGCTATTCCAAGTTCAGGGAACTTTGTATTTAGGATTCTGGCTCACTCACTGTAAACTCACACATTTATAAACTCCTGGAACAGTGTTCCATAGTCTTTCTCCCTGTTCTCTGACATGATGAGCTATATCCAAGCAAAAGAATAAAATTCCCATGCCTCTTTCAGGAAGAGAGACAATTTCTGGCTGTTCATGGCAGAGAAATCAGACAGTTGGGATGTTTTTTCCTTTTGGATTTATAGTTAACTTAATCCTATGTAACCAAGCAACTATCTTATGACAATCTGAAATGTCAGGATTCAAAAATCATTAGATCTGTTATTATTGGTTTTAGTTCTACTGCCACAATGGCAATGAATGCCAAAGTTTAAGGCCTGAAACATCAGAAGAAAGAAAACAGAATTAGCTGTAAATGTATGGTCCTGATGTCTCCTTAGGTGCTATCCCAGGAGTATAACATCAGTATTTGGACAGCGAGCAAGGGGTTCATAGAAGACACAAAAGCACTTTACAGACTGGGCTGCAAAGCCCAGTACTTCTATATGGAGAATGCAGTTTGGTGTGCAAAATACTTTTTCCCACCCAAAATCCTGAAATCCCTTCAGTGGTTACAGAGGAAAATCCACAGACCACTGACAACTTGACAACACAAACATGAAAACTTACATCAAGTATTTCCTTGTTGGCTTTTGGTGATGTAGCCTCTCTCAACTCTTTAATAGCAACAGGAATTTTAACCTTCTCCCCTTCTGGGATCCAAAGTCCCTACCAAAAAGAAGTACAAAGAGTTACCTAGTCTCATATCTAACAGGTTAATTCTCACAATTACATATACATTTTACATCTTCTGAGTAGACTTAAATATTCTGAGCAATGGGAAGACGTGGCAGACAACAAAAATATGCAAAAAACATGTCTTGTGGTTGTTAATAACAAAATCCTTTTAATGGAGTGGTATTTCTCTTTCAGTCACCTCTACCCTATTTTTTGAAAAAAACAAACATGTTCATTACCGTCCCTGTATACATAGCCCAAGAGAAGCATAA
This sequence comes from Balearica regulorum gibbericeps, assembly GCF_011004875.1. Lineage (NCBI taxonomy): Eukaryota > Metazoa > Chordata > Aves > Gruiformes > Gruidae > Balearica > Balearica regulorum. The sequence goes on along the minus strand of NC_046185.1, from coordinate 110,328,278 downwards.
AGAGCAACTTTTGTGGATGCAAATGTAATTAATTAGTGCATCACAGCAACTGCATGTGCAAAACCTTGCCACTTCCAATTTATAAATCATGGCATGAAAAGAATTGGCATTTTCTCATGAAAACAAGGTGGCATCTATACTGTACAAATAATCCAGTCCTCAACATATGCAGTAGCGGGTAGGTTTAAGCCCGACTGGTTCAGTACTGTACACCTATAGTGTCAGGAGGCCATTTAGGCGGCAGGTGAACAGCACAGCACTGCAAGGACACTTTGCTGAAGTACCCAGCAATGTAGATGCACATTTTCAGAGGTCAATGGGATTTGTGCCCCCAAAGTTCCTAACCATAGCTGGAAACCTGCTTCAGAATAGAGCTTCATAAAGAGATATGTGAATCTACAGTTTAAATTTCAGTACTGCTATCAAAGCCTGAAACACATATCCTGAATAAAAAGAGGAGCACAGAAAAGTAGAACCTGGTGAAGAAGAAATGCAGAGGATAAACAAACACCAGAGGAAAAAATAACCTGTAGACCTACACAACTGAAGGTGTGTAGGTACTTCCACACATCTGAGTCAATTCTAATGAAACAGTGATTGACAATTATAAAAACACGACCCCAGATCACACACAAAAATGGCTTAGCATTGAGATGACCAAAGTGAATTATTTTTTTTGCCTAATATTCACAACAGGGTGTATTTGGCTATGGTAGTTTTTAAGTCAAGATCTTTGTCCCCGAGGTTCAGGAGTATGGCTTTGGCAACATCTTCTGTAAAAACTCCCATGTTACCCAATTCATAACTCAACTAATGATGACTGAGTCATCTCTCTACCATTCAATATATACCTGCTATGAAATCTAGTTTAAAAAAAAATCTACACAATGATCGCAGCTCCCAGTTCATGCTTGCTTTGGGTGGCTTCTGCATGAGGGAGCGAGATGAAAAGTAGAAGAGAAACATGGTGATCTTACCTTATAAACAGTGCCAAAAGCTCCAGAGCCTAAAACTTTGACCTTTTTAAATTCTGTTTCCTTTAAAATTCTCAGATGAGCTTGGTTTGGTGCCTCCCCGCTGGGTGTCAGTGGTTCGACAAGCTGGTGCAGAGAGAAGACGATGTTAGAAGGATATACAGTCTAGGAGGAGAGCCAGCAGCATGCTTTGGGGAAGCAAATAAATCCTTCCTTTAAAATAATGAACATTTAATTCTACATGAAGTTTATGGGAGGACAGCTCCACTCTGGCTTGCAGCAATAAATATCTAGAGCTGCTCCAAATTTCAGAGGTAAAATCCATCACAAAGTGGTGACTGCCATTTTGAAGGAGAGTGAAGGAATACTACTGTTCAAATGAAGTCTTCAACTTCAAAGCCTTAAAACACATACCATGAAAAACAATGTAATTACCACAGATCCTAAAGACGACTTTAATTTTTTTTTTTATCTTGTGAATAAATTATAAAAACGTTTTAAATAATGGGCAAGAATCACCTGCAGCCTTTCAGGTCTTCTCTTGTTTAACTAGATGAAATTCCCATACCAGTGGCACCCAACACCACAGGGTTTACAAGCAGCAACTGAAAATCTGAGAGTGATTCTTTTCTCAATAAAAAAAAGGGGATGTTGAATTGACTATCGATGTTTTCAAAATTTGATATAAGCCTTATTGCAAACAGTAGTAATGCCCTCCAGACAGAGATATTTAACACCTTTTTGATGCATGAGTCAGCTTTTTGCCTTAGTGATTTTTCTTTTTCCTTTCCTTTGAATAAAACTGTATTTAGCTAGATACAATCTGATTTTAGCAGGCCAGTAACCTTTCTGTTGTGATGAAATATCCTCATTTTGAGGAGTCCAGAGTGTACAATATGAGCTGAGCACAAACTTGAACTCTGCTATCACAACTGTAGAATACAGTGGTACGTAAAATATTGTTAGGTAGTGCGTTAAAAAGCAGGACAGCTTTTTTTAAAAGATTTTAGCAGCTGACTCTGCAAAGCCAGCAAGCACAGAGAGAAGCTGCAACTGGGCTTTTAGCAGAATGCTAAATACAATTTGCTAATTATTTACTAGGATTAGACTAGAAAGAGAAGGTGGCTAATCATAAAAGAGCGGCTTTAATCCAGGATAATGAATTTTGCTATTTTATATGTGAAGTACCCAGAGGGTGATGCTGTAATGCACACAAAACCATGCAGAAAATAAAAAGCATTGTAGAAACCTTGTTCATGCCCAACAGGGTGAACCATTCTCTTTGATGGCTTTGTGGAGGTTTTGTGCTAAAAACAAACCAAAGACAAGACACAAACACTTTCTCAATTCCTTTCCCTCCTCTCCTTTCTCTCTCATTTTTTTTCCACAGGATCAGGCATAGGCCTGATCAAGGGGGTAAAATTTTCAGAAGTGCCCAAGTTGCCACAGCAGCCTCAAGGGTTGTCTGGAGGGAGAAATGGTTTGAGGCTGAGGGTCTACACATCAAGGTGGTATGGATCAGCAAACACACTGCACCTCACCCTGAAAGAGTATTTTTTTCTGAGTAGACAATCTCAATGATTTTCATTGGGATTTAGACATCTAAATCCTCTAAAGCTTTTGAAAATCATATCCAGAGGGATCAGACTTGAGATTAAGTGACAAAGTGTCAGGTGCACACTGCCTCTTTTCTGAGTAGTGCAGTAGATTTCAACAGCCCAAGGGCTTGTTGAATCACACGTGGTGCTTTAATTCTCTGTTAGGAGGAGGTCGGCACCCATTGCCCCAAATAAAGCAGCCAGTGTTGCAGCCGTGCTGGTGGCACTCACCTCCCTCTCCTGCAGCAGTCGGCGCAGGGTCCTCTTTCTGACGATGTGACGCCTTCGCAAGTAAAGGCCAATGCCCAAGCCAACCACCACCAGGCACAGGAGACCTCCAACAACGCCAGCTGCGATAGACGGAATTTTGGAGCTGCAAGACAGAAGAGAAAAGAGAAAGAGAAAAAAAATGCTTAAGGGTAAGACTTAAAAAAAACCCTAAACCCTCAGAGATTGCATGAAGCCTTAGGTTTTGATCAAACACATGTTCTGGACATCCACTTAAGCCTATTTGACTTTTCAGGTATCTTGGTCATCCGTATTTTTAAGTTCCTCATCCAGTGGTTATATTTATTGGTTTTATTCTTTAAGAAAAGGCAAAGGATCAAAAGAACTGAGTTGATATGAGACATCCTGACTTTTACTATGCTTGGCAGTGAAGATTTCTGCTCCATTGTTCAGCCATCTCCTTCTTCTTCTGCCAATCATTTCTGCACAGCCTTCAGCACCTACCATTTTCATGCTGTTTGCTTTGCTGGGTTTCTACTTTTGTCCCATGTTTGCAAAGCCTCCTTTAATAAATCAAAGCAGTTTTGTTTCTCTTTTAAAACTGCTCCTGTGGCATATGTCAGGAACTGAGCCTTGCAGAGATGGGCCTGCTCCTATACACTGGTGATTTTAACATTGCAAAGCAGGAGGAAAAGGAAAAGGCTCTCCACACAGACAAGGTATTGACAGCTTTGTATGCCTCCTTTTCAAAGCACAGTGGAAGGTACATTGATAGTCTGTCCAGGGAGGCAGATGGAGAGGAGGTTGAAATATATCCCATTCCTCACTTGAGGCTTTTTCTTCCAGTGCTCAGTAATGACTGGGGTGTAGCCTGCTTAAAGTCTTCACTCTTCTCTCAAACTCGCAACTGGAGCTGATCCTCATGGTTTAAGTGAGGGCATTTCTCCTCCCTCTGACAAACCCACAGAGCACGTCAGCATCAAATCTGTGGTGCCTCTATATGCCAGCCATGGACTGCATGCATGTGATCAGATACACGAAGCACGTGGAGAGAAGGTGATACCAAGAAGGCATATGCAGCTGTGATACCAGCAACGAAGCTGACATCTCCCCATTAGTGGGGGAGGATGACAACGACACATGCTATAAGGGTCTTGATGTACTTCAGATCATTAGTCCTTCTCCCCAGGTACAAAATGTCTGAGGCCAGGAAATGTGTGCACCATCCACGTTGTATGTATATTGCTGCCTGTTTATTAGAGCCTGGCTTATTTCAAATTTAAGTTGAAAAGAAAAAACTGGTTTCCAAGGTTGTTTGTTGGTCTGTACTTAGAGCTCCACCACAGCTCTTTCTAAGTTGCCTGGGGTTTACTATTAAATAGAGTCACTCTTTCACAGCACTTCTAGGCTGAATTTGTCTTGCCATAGCATGACTTTGTGGTCAGAAACTAAATCCCTCTCTCTTAGTCAGAGAAACCTGTTCTCTTGTTGCGTGAACTTGAGCAAGTCATGAGGCCAAACAGTGCAATGTAAGATCTAGTGTGAAGAATGAATGTCCAACTCTGCAGAGAGTGGTTGGAGATGTACAGATCACAGAGCTGGAAAAGACTCCCTGGGTCTCTGAGATGAACTCCCTGCAATGCAGATAACCATATCAGTCCTAAACATATCTCTCTCTGCCACTAGCCCATAATCCTTTCTTTTTCCAGCTCCTCCTTTTGTTCTCCAGTAACAAATCTGAGGTCTCGCCTTGACAAACAAGCTAAGCAGAACAAGGTTTTGGAGTCTTGTGCCACTAGTAATATTTCTCAGTTCTTTAAATCATTTTTATAGGTTGGAGCCTGCTCTAATCTGTCACTTCCCTGTACAGAGCTGAAGACTTAACTTTAGTCCCAGCCTTGCAGTTTCCAGACTAGAAATGTAAACATGCACGCATTCTTTCCAGCTCTGTTGTTAATTGTAGCAGATGAAATACTCACCCATTTGGACAGCCTTCAAGACCTGGCCCTTTGCACCTGTAAAAACAAATGAACGTTACAAGCATATTAGCTCTGGCATACATACTCCTATAATTCCAACTAAGAGTGCTACTGATTGAAAAGTTTGTGTTTCAGAGCAGTCCAAGTATTAACATAGGAATTTATAATAGTCAGACACTCTATTAAGTATCAGTCAATGGCCTTGCTCTGAAACCTTTTATCTAGAGGCATAGTTATGCAGCATACTCAGTATAAAGAATATTTTACACCAACTGTTTATCATGTGGTAGAATGGGGGGAGGACATGGATACACAAAATTCAAATGGACCTGGATTCTTCGGCTCTGTGTGGGACATCTGCACTAGCGCAGAAGCTCAGGGTTGACTGTGGAAGAGGACAGAAGTAGCCTCTCCCCTGCACAAGGGCAGAAAGCCACATGGAAGCACATCGCTGCAGACCCTCCTGCATAATCCTTGTTTCCTGATAAGTAAAAGATTACAATTTCCAGACTTCTGTTGCAATGGAAAACTTGGGTAGCAGATACACACTCCCATCAGAAAACAGGATTTGACAGCACTCCTTTTGGCTATCGTCTGTTAGTATGTGTCGATGATATTTTTCTTTCAGAATCTAAGATCTTAAGTTACTGGTCATGTAAACAGGTACAACAGTTATCCAGAGAGCCAGAAACTCTATCTACTAGCAAGTCATTCACCGTCCATTTGAGTTTAAAATGCCTGAAATTCATTTTGGCAGCCCGATGCAAAAAACAACACGGATGAAAACACAGTGACTGCATTCACTTGATGGTCTAACAGGCGTGAGAGGCACTGTGCATTCCCTAAGTGCTGCTGGGCTACAAGATGTATGCTCTTCATGGGAATTGTGGTCTTTGTGGTGTCTACTGAGGAAGGAGAGCATTACAGAGAGGGTTACATCACCTCTGAAAAACAGAGCACAGCAAGGAGAAAAGTCCAGTTTGTGGTATCCGCTCCCTGCGCTGACTTAAAGAAAATGCATCATCCCAAAACAACTCCAGAGGAGGTCAAGTAGGGGGTAAGGAGTGAGCCTGTGCCAGGAAAACTGCTCTGAATTCCCTCTTGCCAAGAGGAGGAACCAGAAAAAATTCAAAATGGCAGGTGGAGTTACAGATCTTATAACTTGATCTAGGTCTGGGGGAGGAAGAGGTGAAGCAACTACTCATTTTATTGGGTTTTTGTTTGTTTGTTTTCATTACTCTGATCTTCCCTCATGTATTTGACTTGTTTCTGAGCCAAACAGTGCTCAAGACCCAGCATCTGGAAGGTCTTGTGAGTTCACTGGGCTCCCATGCAAGAATGTGCATCCCAGTGTCCTGGACACGCTGGAAGTGCTGTGCATACCAGTTCCCGGATCCCGGGCGCCCAGCTTTGTTAGTATTCCCTGTCTGCCTACGACTTGGTTTGTTTGCTCAGTTGTGTAACTAAGCAGAGAGAGGCTGCACGTGCAGAGCAGAACCACCAGCTTGCTTATGGCCACAGGAGATGTATCCTGCTTTGCACCAGGCTTCTCTCTTCAGGTGCTCAACAGAAAACAGATCTAGGACCCAAGACCTCATCCTATCACACTCTATCATCTGGATATGAATTTCTACATGTTAATGCAACAAAGCATGTGCAGCTTCTTCCGATAAGAACGTGAAATTAAAAGACCTCACTTTTTATTTCAGAATGTGACTGTGATCCCTCAAATTATCTCTTCCTAAAAATTCTGGTTTGTCATGCTACTTTATGATGGTACATCTCCCATGTGCTTCCTAACAGCAAAAAAAATTGGCTGAGGGGGTAGTATCTACAGTCTGAGGAATGACTGGCCAGCTATTTTCCTACACCAGAAAGTAGAAGCAGGAGAAGTGTAGATTTTCACCTGTCCCTTTCTTTTTTAAAATTATTTCCCACACAAATCCATCAATATCAAGTTTAGTGGGATAAAGTAAAAAGGTGCTTGGGAAGAAAATGACAGATCAGCTTGTACTTTTCAAATCCCACGTGATTTTCTGATTCATTTCACAAGTCAAAGGAGAAACAAAGCCTTTGACAAATATCCATCCAGGACTAAATATAACCATCTTTCTTAATGTGGAATTTTATGATGACACCCAACATAAGTAATCCAGGTTTTATGGAATCTAAACAATCACTTTTTCCATTTCTGAATCATTTTTCTTCTGCTTACAGAAACGAAAATGAGAAATGTGACCTCGTGTTATGAACTGCCTCAAGATCTTATGGATATATCAGATGGAATTTAGCAGCAGTTGTAGCCTCTGAAATATTTCTCTACTTATTGGAAAATTAGTGCTGTGTACAGTCCCTGAAAACTACTGCATCCTGAACTCAGCATTTCATCTGTCTACATAAATATTACTCATCCCTGTGCAGACACAGCTATTTATTTCCCATATCCATCAAGATTTTAGCAACTTTCTCCTCGACCCATAGTTCCTAATTTGTATAGTACAGCCAAGTGGCTATGATTTATGGCCTTTCAGAGGGAAATCACACTATAACACTGTAAGTTACTTCACAGTCATAAAAGAAATGGAAAACCACTGGACTTTTTAAAGCCTTACAAGAACTTTCCTCTGCCCTTTCTTTCTCATTAACCTTCAGAGTGTGACAAAGGCATCGCATTTGTGCTGTGCTGCTGTAACCTTCCCTCTCAGACCCCCTGGCCACTTTCTCACCCTCCCCAGCCAAAAGCCCCTGGCATTTAACAAGAAGACTGGTGAGACACATAGTGTTGGTAGGGACGGCAGAGGCAGGACACATCAGCCAGTGCTATTAACTACAGTGGTGGCTTCTTTCCTTCTTGCTCTTCCACCCCAGTGGCTGTGGCTGAATTTAATTCCCGTACCCTGGGAGAGCAGCAAGGGAAAACCAAATCCTTCAATGCTGAGCAGATTAATCAAGCTGGTGTGTGTCATTGGTTGCTGGAGTTATAAATGGGGTAATTCCAGGGCTTTTGGGACATTGCTGTCTTTATTGGAGCCTGTTTTCTCAGCTGTACTAGAGACAGAGCAAAAGGAAGCTCGTGTACAAAATCCCCAAGAGGCTACAGGACAAATGGGAGAGGAGGAGTCTTTTGGGCTGAGCAGGAGAAACTTTTCTCCATTCTGTTTTCTAATGAAGGCTGAAAAACTGACTCAGCAAAGAAAATGAGGCTAGATGGGACTCTTCACAGTGATACAAAGGAAAAGATGCACTACCGGTAAGCACACCTGAAGTAAAAAACCAAATTTTGTGACAAAGTTCAATTGGGAAGAGAAGTCCTCTTTACTTGCAGCTTCTTCAAATAAGGAAAATAGAGCCATATCCTGGAAACCCTTATGTGCATGACTACTGAAGTCAGCACACTTAATCATGCTGATAAGATTTTGTGGGCTCTAGCCGTGAAATTGGACAGGGACAGAAATAAAGTTGTTTCTTGTCATGCAGAAATAGCTGAGACTGTGGTTTTTAAGGATGCAAAAACTTTACAAGACAGATGTTTTCCACCCACTGCTGAACAGATCCCATTCCCGCAGCACAGTGAAGGAAAGGCGTGAAGAGAAGTAAGTGGCATTACTGATTGATTGCCTTCACGGGGGCAATGCTGCACCAAACTGCACGTTCCCAGATTACGCCTCTGACACTGGCTCCCTACCCGTCAATGCCATTGGCCTCAGGTGTCCTATCTGTAAAGTAAAAATAGTAACACTACCTTCTCGTAGCTCTCTTGAGCCCTGCAGGGATACAGCCTATTTCTTCTGCCACATTCAAGCAGCAACTCAAACAGGGCCATTGAGCATGTCTGCAATATAGCTGCGGGAAACAGCCCAGTTCTTTCACGTAAGAGATGAAATGGATACTACTTTTTACATTCTGCCTTAGTAACTCAGGGCCAAATACACTGAGCCATATGTTGGGTACCCCTAATTTTCAAAAATCTCTCCTTATCCTACCCCATCACCTGCCAGACTCCTGTGGTACACCCATCCACTGCTAAAGCCAGACAGGAACGGACTTTTCTGATGAACTCTGCTCTATGGACCTGCTTGTATACAAACAGCCACCGCCTGGCTTGGAGCTACATCCATGTCTGGCAGATTGCTCTCCAAGTTTGCATTCATTTGAGTCCAGTGTTTGATGTTGCTACTGAGGATGCACAGTTGAAAGCCTTGTTCAGATGTGGTTATCCATTACGCTGCTCAAATAATCAGCCACATTTTCATGTGGCCAGTTAGAAGAAGGATATTGTATCCCTGTGGCCAGTTTTATATCAGAAGGGAGTAACTGTTGCAGCTACTGAGGTCATTAATAAAGAGCAAAGTTATTAAGATCCCTTTTCAGCTGACATCATTTGTTCTCAGGAGCGTGATGGGAAGCTCCAATAAGCCTTGCCTGTGACTGTAACGAAACACAGGGCTGTAAATTGTGGCAAACCCACATGGCTGTTGCAGCTACCATCTGAAAACCAGAGCACTGAATTCACTAGGAGCACTAGGAAGGGCTGTCACTTGCTGGTTTAACCCTCCATCTCCTTTTCTCTGTGAAGGTGGGGGCCTGAGCACTCTGCTCTTTAATAACCTGGCAGTTGAATTACAATGGGATGATGGTTGGTCTGAATATGTTATAACTTCCCTCTTGCAACACTCATTACAGACATATTACAGAAAGATTTTTGGATCAGACAGACCTGCAGCATACAGGGCAGGGGTCTGTGAAGGAAAAGACACCAAACGTGGGCTGGTTTTTTGCTCTGAAAGCATCACAGTCCAACATCCAAGTCTCAAACCCTAAAACCTTTTACTGTGCATCCCGTGTCCTTTGCAGGTCAGAAACCAGGAGAGGAGACAGCTGTTGCTTATTGTCATGTAGGTTAAATACAGTTCAAGTTACAGCTCTTTACAAGTGGCAGTTTAAGCATGCCCCCAGATGAGGACAAAAATGGTTCATATAGATTAGGTTTACTGTGATACCCATTAATAAAGCCATGCTCAGGAGGCAAGCAAGGCTTTAAACTCAGATCAAGAGCTAGCATATGGAAAGAAGGAAAGAAAGAAAATCACTGTGGTACCTCACTGGGATTTCCCTCCTAAAAAATGGAAGGTGTAGAGAAAAATGGGCTCCGGGAGCCCAGCATCCACCAGATGTCACTGATGTTCCTCCCAAAACCAGAGGACCCAGCAGCAAGCCAGGTGGGAAAAAAAAAAGCGTGTATCACTGGTGGGTGAGTTCTGTAAAATTCCAGGAAGTTTCCTATTTAAATCAACAAACAAACCTGTTTCAAACCCTCTAAAACATTCTTCCTTTTTTTGCCTTCTGTATAAAGATGAAGTGCCAATGAACTTTTCCTATTTACAAAGTCTGCTGCTCTCTGCTTACATTACCTGCATACTCCTGACCTCTCTCGCTCCCTGCTACTTCTTCTTGGTGGTTTAAAATGGGACCATTAGGAAGGGAAAGACCTCTAGATGAGCTGTTCCCCTATTCCCCCCCCCCCCCCAATCCGCCCATTTCCATTCAGTCTGAGGTTTTACTCACCCCCGAGTACAGTTTGGATGGCAGAGCTGGCAAACAGCATTCCCATCAGCATATTTCCAGACAAGGGTGTCATTCTCGCCCAGAACCCCCGCTGGGCAGGATTTCACACAGTGGGGGCCATCTATAAAATGGGCACACTTCATGCAATTGTCAGGGCCCTGCAAAGAGAAACAGCTTGATTATAATGCCCTTACATTGGCCTGCTCAGGAGGAAATTCAGAAGATAAATCTACATGTCTTCAACTACTGGAAGTTTTCAGCATCATCTGGTTTTATTACCTTGCTACCTGATATTCTTGCAAGTATTTGCTCTTATATCATGGCCTGTACAAAAGGCAGTACCTGATGTTTAAAGCTAATATTTTCTTGAGTTTCAGTGTTGCTGACTTTTTTTCCCTGCCTTCTGCATGTTTGGAAAGTTTGCATTTTTCATTTAAAATAGGGAATAATCTAATAACACCTTGATAAGGGGTAGGCTCAAAAGCAGAGGGCCAGGCTGCTCTCTGGTGCAATCTACCATCACACGATTTAAAATGATGGAGCTGGACCTGCTGACACCTCCCTGAAGTACTGACCTCAAATCATAATTTTCCTGTTTTTCAGCACAGGTTCTTTCCTCTGTTAGGGAGAAGCAGCGAATTAGGAGGCAACCCAAGGAGTCCATGCATTTTTTTACTTTGAAGATCACTTAGTTTGTGTTTAAAGGCATTGCCCTGTGGCCACTTTTGACAGAACTGGTTTTATTCAGACCATAACAGCACCAGGAATACCCTAAATATTTTAAAGCAGGGAAACCAGCAATTCTGGGTCAAATTCTACTATGGAGAAACACCAGACCAGATCCACAGTGCAATGCTGGTTTCAGTGGGACTACAGTTAAGACATACTACAGGAAGATTATTTTAATTACTGTAATGTCTAAGGGCCACTCTAATAGACTGATTACTAGATGCTGGGCAAATATGGAACAAGGGGGTGTTCACTGCCTGAAGGAGATTATAATGTTAATAACACCCCTTAGGCCATGGTGGTCTATGCTAGAAGGGAGGATGGAAATGCTTCACATTACTGAGCAGTGACTCTGCAGACTCATGATGGACAAGGGTCAAACACTCAGTGGCTGCAGGGGATGGCAAGAGGTGTTTAAAGGGTTGGGTTAAGGAGCACAGAGAAGAATCTGTGATGGAAGCAGGAGACCACTACCTGCCTCCTCCCTCCTCCCCCCCAAAAAGGGGAATTAGAGTTTTGCAAGTAAGATATGAGTTTGAGCTGATTAAAAGGAAATAATTTTGCACTGCTGCCAAACCGGACGTTTCCTAACGCAAAAGACTATTCTCAAAATTAAAGAAGAACAAAATTGAGGAAGACTTCGGATGAATAGCAAGACTACACTGTATTGACTTTTGTAGAAGGAGCTTTTGTATGAATTTGGAATATTTAAACAAGTTTGAAAATCCAATAATTTTGTTTTGATCACTTTTCAACATAACTTACACCTGCAGTTATTTTAATATAGGTATTTACTGTAACTGAATTAGAGGAGGGAACATAGTTTTAAGTAAAAACTGATTCCTGAATGTTTTCCAGTAAATATCTGGTTTTGATCACAATTTTATCATGGCTTTTCAAAAAGGCAAAAAGCTACTGTTTTAATCCACTATTTTTAACAGTTCTTTCCCTCTGAATAAGGAAATTTAATTTGTTCACGCCAACTTGGCTGTTCAGTAACTATATGTTCCCCAAATTCTCATCAAATTACTGTCTCATTACATATGTAAGCCTTATGTTTTTTCTGTAAAAAGACACAAAAAGAAAGGCCCTGCAATGCCTGTGACTGTGGATTACACATATGATGGGTGACATGAAAGAGAAATAACACCCTGAGGTTCCCCCTCCTGTTAGAGATCTTGCCCTCTAACCCCTCCACCTCCACTCCATCCCAGAGAAGGGTAAATGAGACCTCAGGATTATCTCGACACAGGAAATACTTATTAATTCAGGGTCTGAGGCGCAGGTTTGCTAAGCTGTATCTGCTCTTACAGGTCCAGTGCAGGTTGCGTTGTATGCAGTGGAGTTTTGCACCAGGCACTCAGGGTGGCATGGGAGGCACTTGAAGTCCCTTTCAAACTCTCTCGGCTCCCTGGAAAACAAACCAAAAAAAAAATAATTAAAAACCAGGCTGATTTGCATGTGATTAATTGTGATCATCTCTCCTTTTCCTGACTTTTCCAGTTTAAATAGATTAGGATGACGGTACTGAGACAGGAGGAGGTACAGGGGAACCCTCCTGGTTACACCGGTAGCACTTGCTCAGGGCAACCAGGGACAGGTAACAGTAAGGGAAATGTGGTTGACAGTGAAACACATGGCACTCCAGATTGCACACTACAAATTAGTTTACTTTCCCTTTTAAGCTAACGACACAAAATATTCGCAATGATTTCCGAAGGCTTTTAAATGGCAGTGATGCAAAGAGATCAGCAAAAACAGTTCAAGTGATTCCAAGGCTCCAAATAATAATTAGGAAAGTTAAACAGCAATGCACTGATAATTAAATTCATGCCCTCCCTACAACACACAATGAATCACTAAAATATGAAAGTTGGGAACAGATGGTTTCAATAGCAATAAAGCTGTTCCACTTCAAGTAATGGTGTTATTAATTAAACTAAATCTACTCATCATTTGACACAAAAAATGCCCAGATCTGCCCTTCAGGTCATAATAGCTGCTGGAGGGAATTCACTTACAAAAAAGACAGCTGCTGAACTGCAAGTTGCTAGACAAATACAAACATCAGGGGCATAGCACCCTATCAAGTACTTGCTTTACACTCCTGATTTTTAAAAGTCAAAGTTTGAAAGATTTATTAAAAAGTCTGTGCAATTTTTGGTGCTAGCCATGCTTCCCACCTGCATCACCTTGTGAACTGACTGGAAAACTCAGCAGAGCCACAGTCCTGACACACCGGCAGCGATACATTTTCCTTGACTTGAGTGAAGCTGAAGCAGTAATTTTGCCTGAAATTGCTGGTCCCAGTGCTTTTTGGATGAAAGCTCATTCTCCCTTGACTGCAACTTTGCAGATTTGCATTTGAGCAAATCTAAGAGTCCCTTTGCAGTAAGGAAGCCTACGGAGCAGTGAAGCCCTGGCTCTGGTGATGACTGAGCTCCCGGTGACAGCAACTGGCTCCAGCTCTTGCCCGATGTGCTTGAGATGACAGGCATAGCTCAGATCTTCACAGGGAGCTTGAAGCTCCTTTATTTCTTAGGGGAAGGGAGTGTAAGGCTTAGCCGCCTTGGGTCTCCAGATAGTCCCCTTGTGGGCTTGAGGGGATGTTTTCATGTCAGTCACTGTAGCAGGAGCAAACTCCTAAGAAATGCTGAATGGGGAAGGAGAGCTACCTCAGCTCCCAGCTTTTCCCTCTTTTTAGGTACTGTGCTCGCACAACATCTGTGCAAAGCTGGTGAAATCCTTTCTTCCTAGCTACTACATGTTCTAAAACCCCAAACCCCCAAAATCACTGCCAAACCTCAAGCACTCCCCAGACACCTTACCCTTGCAGGATATTGCACTGTTTCACACACTCCTTCTGGCGATCGAAAAACCTGCAGGAGAAGCAGTGGAAGGGTCCGGGGCCCCAGCAGCCCACATCTGAGCACAGGGGGTCACAAACATGCCTGGCAGCAGCTGGGAGAAAAAGAGACAAAAAATAAAGGCTTGGATATCAAGGCAGGGGAGACAGCAAACACAGCACTGCAGGTGACTCCATCTTGACCAGCCAATTTCTCCAACACGTTCCAAAGCAGACGTGAATCGTCCTGGCAGTGTGGAAGAGGAATAAGCATGCTTCTTTAATTCTCAAAGCCTGAAATTAAGAGTGATTTCTGGCCTTTCGAAATAAAAACAAGTTCCTCTGTGACACCTTAACAGCTGTGTAATAGAGCTAAACCAGTACCAGGCTGAAAGAGTTGGGGTTGTTCAGCCTGGAGAAGAGAAGACTCTAGGGAGACCTAATTGTGGCCTTTTAATACTTAAAGGGGGTTTATAATGACTTTTTGCCAAGGCCTGTAGTGATAGGACAAGGGGCAATGGTTTTAAACTGAAAGAGGTTAGGTTTAGATTGGACAGAAGGAAGAAATTTTTTATGATGAGGGTGGTGAGGCACCGGTTGCCCAGAGAGGTTTTGGGTGCCCCATCCCTAGAAGTGTTCAAGACCAGGTTGGATGGGGCTTTGGGCAACCTGGTCTAGTGAAAGATTTCTCTACCCATGGCAGGGAGGTTGGACCGGGTAATCTTTGAAGGTCCCTTCCAATACAAACCATTCTATGATTGCATGATCAACTTCCAAAATACAACAAATTCATATTCTGCAAAGAGAAATAATTAGATTTTGGCCTGGGGACCACTGCAGTCAACAGCAGCATGGTTGAACAACCACTTTGATCTTGTCAAAAAAGTCCAATGTTTGGAATTAACTCCTGTGTCCTTCAACCTATGTGGGTTCACTATGCCCACAGTGGTGAAGCAGCTCCTTCCCATCTGCTGGACACCATGAAGTCCACATCCTCATTGGGAAAAAATCCCACTTTTCCCTCACTACCTTCATTAAAGCAGTATCACCGATAAATTTTGCAGCCAAGGAAACAGAGAGAAAAAAGCCTTGCTTGAATAACTCTTGCATTTTAGCACGAGCTTCCACAGAGGGCAGGAAGGCAGCATTGACTTACCACACTCATTTTTATTTCTGTTCTGTATAATCTTTGTTTTCTGGCTGTGAGTTGCAAACAGGCTGCGCCAGTCCATGGTGTCAGCGTAGCAGAGGTTCTTGTTCTTCATAATGGCAACATCTCCGTCACTTATTTCCTTGAGGGAGCGCAGCCCCAATGACTGTATTTTCAAGTTAACAACAGCGAGGGAATACTGGCCACTAAAATGGAGATGAGCAAAAAGAAAGAAACAGAAGAATTAGTAAGCAGGGCTTAACCCAGCACATTTTTCTTTTTGTTTTCAAACACGTGTTGCTGCGAACTCAATTTTCTTCAAGGAAGACATTGCTCAGCACTCTAAGCTTAACACCTGGTACATGACATACCTATCATAAAACAACTGCAATACTCGTATCTGGATTTGCATGGGAATTTTAAGATAAACAGGACATATGTGCACTGTCAAGTAAATGATGTGCAACAGTGGTTGTAGGCAGAGCAGCTATTATCTTGTGCTGGTCCACCAAGCCATCCTTCCTGTCGGGGTATGCCCAAGTTGGCATTGGATGCACTGCCAGTGTCCACACTGCTTGGCAGCCACGATCTCCATCCCTGACTGCTCAGCTACCTCAAATCACAAAGTGCTTCTGATCACATTGAACTTTCCCTGGACTGTGAAGAGTGCTCTCTGTCCTGCTTGCACTTCTGGGCTGGTGGGGGAGAGCCTGATCCTAGAGTAGGCTCAGGGCAGCCCTCCACATGCAGCACAGAGCTGAGGGTCTCATCCCCCCAAGACACATTATCTACTGCTACAAAGATGATGCTCAACTCCTCACAGGCTTTTTCCCATTTTGCACGTCTCACCGCTTGGTACCTTGGCACGCTCAGACAAATGCAGCTCTAAACAGAGTTTCTTTTGCAGTGACTCTGGCACATAATTTACTTACTGTTGCTTAGTTCTGCCTCGTATAATCTCCAGATTTTCGAAAGCATAGAGATCAGTAGCATTATCGGGCCAGGCCTGAATCAACAAAAATCCTGAAATGAAGAAAAGAAGATTAAAAAAGAAATAAAAAATAAAACCACAGTCAGTATTGGCAGCAGAACCTCCTCCTCAAGCTTCTCCTGTGCCAGGAGAAGGTGCTTGTGCTTTCCCTATGCTTATCTGAGAATCTCAAAGTGAAACATGACATTTTAGGGAGCAGGGAGATATTTTTAAACCCTGTTTCATAAACAGTTTACTTCTTAGCCCACCACAAGGGCTTAGGAGCGCAAGAGATGAGTATGTCAGTGAGCTGCACATCCTGCCACACCGAGCTGCCAGTGACGACGGCTCTTGCCAGAAGATACCCTGGCTGAGAGGCTGTGGGAGAAAGGCATCGCTCTGTCCCATTTGTGAGCTGCCCTCGGGGACAAGAAAAACTGAAAAGAAAGCAGAAACAGAGCAGAACAGGCAGCCGCTTGGAGTGGATTTGCTAAGGCAAGCAGATTTCCCTGCTCAGCTGAGGCTCTTGGGAGGAGGAGAAATTGCAAAATTGCAGGCTGCCATATGAAGCTCTGAGGTTAGTCATTACTACCCTGAAGGGAACCAGACAGGTAGAAGACAGAAAGAAAAGGGGAACTGGAGTCATGTCTGTGGACCCAGCTCTGATGTTACACTCCTTTTATAATGGGCTGAACAAAATTACTTTTAATTGATACTTGGTGCAGGACTTGGGTCCGCTGGCCATTTTGTGCTCACGGAGACACATTCACCCCAAGGAAGAGCTCTTCAGGCTGGAGAGGGTGTCTCTGCGAGGATGACGTAAGCCACTGAGCACGCTTCCCTAAGGAGCTGCTGAAAGGTTTTCCACAAATAGAAACATACTTGGCTTTTTTTAACATGAGTGGCACGCCTCTGCATCACCACATACTTCTTGGGTGGCTGAGGATCTCCTCTGCTTTTACTCTTCGCTAGGGCTGACAGTTCAGCAGAAGGGATAGTCTGGCCAAACCACACACCTTGGATGGGAGACCAGTAAGGATTATGTGGGCGTAGCGCTGGCGAGGTGCTGCTGACCACCTTTGTGAAGGGTGACCCCTGGTAGGTCAGAGACAGAAAGCATTTGCTTGCATTTCTCTTTGTGTGTTTAAAAAATTTCCCTCCTCTCCCTTTGTGTTTTTGGCAGTACCAATCAGAGAACATCTCGGCTTAAAACCCATTGCTGACCTGATATTTCTTTGACTGTTTTGAAGACATCCAACTTCTTGGGGTCCAAGGGTAGGGTCTTTGTGAAGGCATCGCTGAAAAACACAGAATTAGGAATTGGGAAAAGAATGACTCAGCCTGAATTTCTCCCTGGCCCTTTTTCTCCAGTCCTAAATGACCAGCAATGCTCACCCTAGAAATGCAACTGGGAGAATGCTGACGTCCCCATTGATCTTGGTACAATTTTTGAAGGAGTCAATGTTTGTTGCATTTATGGAGAGGATCCCTTTAAGTTCACCTATTCCAATGCCATTGCACACTGTTAAAAGAGAGATACAAGAGTCAGTGGGGAGAAGAGTGAAGCCCAATCACATGGAAAGGAGTAAACATGAAGATCATGGAATGGTTTGGGTTGGAAGGGATCTTAAAGATCACCTAGTTCCAACCCCCCCTGTCATGGGCAGGGACACCCTCCACTAGACCAGGTTGCCCAAAGCCCCATCTAACCTGGCCTTGAACACTTCCAGGAATGAGGCCTCCACAACTTCTCTGGGCAACCTGTTCCAGTGTCTCACCACCCTCACAATAAAGATTTTTTTCCTAATATCTAATCTAAATCAACCCTCCTTCAGCTTGAACCCATTACCCCTTGTCCTATCACTACATGCCTTTGCAAACAGTCCCTCACCATCTTTCCTGTAGGCCCCCTTCAGGTACTGGAAAGCTGCAATTAGGTCTCCCCGGAGCCTTCTCTTCTCCAAGCTCAACAACCCAAACTCTCTCAGCCTGTCCTATAGGAGAGGTGCTCCAGCCCTCTGATCAGCTTCGTGGCCCT
>NC_046185.1:107654319-107656636 GCF_011004875.1 Balearica regulorum gibbericeps | reverse complement strand
CAGCACTGCGCAGGACCGCTTGTGGTCAGGGCTCCTCTGCTCCATTTTGGCTCGGTCACTGCCTGCTGCTCATGCCTGCCCCACGAAGATGGCCTCTCGTGCCCTGCAGCTGGGGGGAGGCAGGCTTTTTTTGCCCCCCGGTGGGCTAGCAAGCGTCGCCGGGGGTTTTTTGCCTGCCTCTGCAGCACTGAGCGCCGGCCCCTTGCCAGGCCTGCTTTGGGCCCCTTTGGCCAGGTGCCTGCTGCTCATGCTCCACGAAGGTGGCCCTCGTGCCCCGCGTCCGGGGAGAGGAAGCTTTCTAGACTCCCCGGGCGGGCCCCAAGGGAGGCCCGCGGGGGTGTCTTCTTCTCCTCTGTGGCACTGAGCACAGCCCCTTGTCAGGGCTCCATTTCCCCAGGGCTTCTTGCTTGGGCAAAACAGCGGGCGCTTGGAAGGGCTCCAGCCTTGCTGCAGCAATAGACGCGCAGGGCAGGCACGAGAGCCCTTTTCCCGCATCGCTGGCCAAGAAGGACAGTGGCGGAGCGAGTTTTGGAAGGCCAAAAGGATGCTTATCATCGGCCGGTGTCATACTTTGGAAAATACCCCACGGTTCCACCCACCTCCTCTTCTTCCTCCTTTTCTTCTTGTTTGTTTGTGTGTGGTGGGTACCGCTGCTCCTAGTTCAAGTTCTCGCTCTTCAGGGACCAGGGACTGCTTGGCCTGTATTCCTGCTGCTGCTTTCTGTGGCTCTGTGGCTTTTGCTTGCCGTAAAGTAACATGAAAAAACATAAAATACCAAAGTCGAACCAAACAAGACATGACATAACATAACATACTACAGAACAATGCAACCATACACAACAGAACCAAACATAACATAAACATATACATAACAATACATTACATAGCTTTACATAGGGTTAGATAATAAAAACAAACATAAACCATGAGAGAATAAAAAACAATTACAGAGAAGAGAAGAGAAGATAAGAGAAGAGAAGAGAAGAGAAGAGAAGAGAAGAGAAGAAAAAAGAGAAAAAAGAAAAGAAAAAAGAAAAGAAAAGAAAAGAAAAGAAAAGAAAAGAAAAGAAAAGAAAAGAAAAGAAAAGAAAAGAAAAGAAAAGAAAAGAAAAGAAAAGAAAAGAAAAGAAAAGAAAAGAAAAGAAAAGAAAGAAAAGAAAAGAAAAGAAAAGAAAAGAAAAGAAAAGAAAAGAAAAGAGAAAAGAGTAGAAAGGAAAAGAGAAGAAAAGAAAGAAAAGAAAAGAAAAGAAAAGAAAGAAAAGAAAAGAAAAGAAAAGAAAAGAAAAGAAAAGAAAAGAAAGAAAAGAAAAGAAAAGAAAAGAAAAGAAAAGAAAAGAAAAGAAAAGAAAAGAAAAGAAAAGAAAAGAAAAGAAAAGAAAAGAAAAGAAAAGAAAAGAAAAGAAAAGAAAAGAAAAGAAAAGAAAAGAAAAGAAAAGAAAAGAAAAGAAAAGAAAAGAAGAGAAAAGGAAGGAGAAAAGGAAGAGAAGAATTCTCATACGTATAAAATAACGTAAAAGAAGACAACATTACATAATGCGAAACAACCTAAAAGAAATAAACAACACAACAAACAGAACAGAACATAAAAGGATAGGAGAGCCATGAAAAGTCAAGAGAAGACTAGAAAAGGATTCCGAAAAGTAACGTAGCATCACGTAAGGTAATGTACCATAGAATAACAGAAGGAGCAAAGCAGAGCAAAGCAAAGCAAAAAAAGGAAAAGCAAAGGAAAAACAAAGGAAAAGCAAAGGAAAAGCAAAGGAAAAGCAAAGCAAGGAAAAGCAAAGCACAGAAAAGCAAAGGAAAGCAAAGGAAAGCAAAGCAAAGCCAGAAGAGAATTCTCATCTGAATAAAGTAAGGTAAGAGAAGATAACATTACATAATACAAAACAACCTAAAAGAAATAAACAACATAACAAACAGAACAGTACATAAGAGGAAAGCCATGAAAAGTCAAGAAAAGAAAAGAGAAAAGGATTCCGAAAAACAACTGTAGCATCACGTAAGGCAAAGTACCATAGAATAACAGAAAAAGCAAAAGCAAAGCAAAGAGGAAAGAATAGACAAGACAAATGGATTCCGTAAACACATATAACAAAACCGGACATAACATATGACGTAGCATAACATATGACGTAGCATAACCTAACATGACACGAGACGACATGACATATTGTAACCTAACAGAAAATATCATAACAATAAAATAGAAAAGAAGTAAATAAATAAAATCAAATAAACACAGTGGCGATTTGTGATCTTGAAAGTGTTTTTGGTACTGAATACCCCCTGGAATTTCAGGCAAATGATGGTCTCG